>NC_041380.1:322317781-322319576 GCF_002162155.2 Triticum dicoccoides | reverse complement strand
TCCACCGTCTACTGTTCATCCAGCCCTCCACACCACGGGGTCCTGTTCATCCACCCCTCCACGGGCACCCCTCCACCATCTACTGTTCATCCAGCCCTCCACCACACCACGGGGTCCTGTTCATCCAGAGGCAACGCCACCGCTCACTGTTCATCCAAACCCCCCGCAACGCTCACTGTTCATCCCATCGACCGGCTTCAGTTAGCAGTTGTAGCGAAGGAATCGCTCGATCGGGTTCAGTTAACAGCCATCGATCGATCGCTCGGGTTCAGCAACGCATAGCCTGTAGTGCAATCGCTCAGGTTCAGTTAGAGCCCAACGCCTCGCTCGGGTTCAGTTAGAGCCAACGCCTCGCACACACGCGCGTACGTGTACGAGAGAAACGCGCATCGCTCGGCCCCCGACCTCCCACCGTAACCGGGAACTCCCCGAAATTTTCCTCCCCCCTCGCTTCTACCACGGTTTTTTCCGTCATGGACGGCCCAAAGAATGTCATGCAGCTGCGTCTCCGGCCCGCCCAAGACGAAAAGCCCATTTTCTGTCATGATTTTTTTCATAGAAGTAGGAGCCCACCACATCTATGATGATACCGGATTTTGTCACAATTATCGTCATAGAAGTGTCATATGTATGACAGAAAAAAATTCGTTCGGCCCAAAATGTCACGGATGTGTCTTTTTTTGTAGTGCATGGGTCGCAAGTGAATCAGGTCGCAGCGGTGGACAGCGGCCCCAGTAGTGTGACCCCCCTTCCACCAGGGAAAGCGCATTGGGGGCTGCGAGGGAGGGGTCGGGAGCAAGGCCCCTGCCAGCATCGAATGGAGCAAGGCGTCACCCGGAGGTAGGTCCTCTACCGGGGAGGCACCAGCGAGCCTTCCCCTCGGCAGAGGGCCCGTGGTCGCCGAGGGCGCCGCTGGCGTCCCCTTTGCCCCTTGGCATCGTCCTGGTTTCCGGACACCCCAACGGTGGTCGAGGGTGGCGCAAGGCGGGGTCCTCGTCTGGCGATATGAAGTAAGGCTCACGCCTATGAAGGTCTTCGCTCGTGACACTCTCACATAATAATGAGTGCGGCTGTACACGCCTCGGAGTCTCCGAAGTGCCACCCTCGGGCCTCGGGGGCTCCCGCCCACATCCTAGTGGAAGCACCATGCTCCGCACTGGCCGTCGACACCGTCCCCCAATGACTATGCTCATGGCCTGTGAAAGCACTTAGCTCCGCGCTGGTGAGAAGACTCGAAGACAAGAAGACTAGCTAAGTGCCGGATGTCAGGACCCCGACTCGATGTCACATCGATCTAGCCGATAACACCTCATATCACTTTGCGGCCTCACGCACGGTATCCCCACGGGTGTCGCCTTACCTTTGCCCGGGACCGTTTGCGCCTTTTGGCTCATGTATATGATAGTGGCGCTAGCATCCATATGATAAAGAGCCCGGGCTGACATGACTAGTCGTAAACCCAAAGTGGCACAGACTTACAGGGACAGGCATCCATGACCCAGCTTCGAACGTGTCGGTCATCAGCAAGTGGGTCCGGGCTGTAGCACTGGGCTAGCAGGACTCCGGTAAACCGGGCTGTAGCGGGCTAACAGGACTCCGGTACTCAAAGCGTGACATTTCCCAGAAGGGACAGACACAGGAACGAAGAAGGACACATGCCGGCCAGCCTAAGTGTTCCAGAGCAGTAGCAAGCTACCATGGCTCAGCGGTAACACTAGGAGACATTTCCCGGTAAGAGAGGCTACTAAAGATAAACAACTAGATAGTCAGATCCCACACATACCAAGCATTTCAA
>NC_041380.1:322309375-322315227 GCF_002162155.2 Triticum dicoccoides | reverse complement strand
GAACAGCGGCGACGGTGGTGTTCGGCCATGTGAGAGAGAGAGAGCGAGGGAGAGGAGGGGGGAGCCGGGGGAGAGTGAGAGAGAGCAGGGGGGAGAGGCGTGGCGTCGTCCGGGGCATCGAGCGAGGAGGGGAGGGCAGGCAAGCAGGGAGAGATGTGGCGTGGCGCGGTGGCGCGCGCGCGCCGGCCACACTCCCCTCCCTCTGTCGGGACGAAGACGACAGAGGAGGGAGGCGGGCTGGGCCGCCTGCTGGCTGGGCCGGCCAGCTGGCTGGGCTGCACAGGGAGGAGCCCAGGTAAGCTTCTCCCTTTTATTTTTTTTTCTGTTTTCTAATTTCTGACATTTGTTTTGATTTAAATAATATATTAAATCATTTATTTAACTTATGCCAATTTTTGCAGGGGCTAGATATATTATTCCAGAGCTCCTTTATAATTGGCATAATATTTGGACATATATTAATATATATAGAAATATATTTCCAAAGCAAATATTTATACATTAATTCCAAATGCCCAAAATAAATG
The DNA here is from genome assembly GCF_002162155.2 of Triticum dicoccoides. Taxonomy (NCBI): domain Eukaryota; kingdom Viridiplantae; phylum Streptophyta; class Magnoliopsida; order Poales; family Poaceae; genus Triticum; species Triticum dicoccoides. Next base: position 322,314,700 of record NC_041380.1, on the reverse strand, counting down.
TCCATGAGCCACTAAAAATATTGGTTTGATTTTTATCTCTGTCCAATATTTTCAGAGAGCAACATGAGCATTTTCTTGGACCCTTTTGGAGAAATTTTTATTTGGATCATTTTCAAAATGATTCTGAGGGTTTCACAGATCCCCATTTCAAGTTTCTGAAGAAAGAGTAAACATGATGCAACACTCTAATGCATGACTAGCTAGGGTGTGACAACTCACCCCCACTCAAAAGAATCTCGTCCCGAGATTTGGGTTCCTCCGGAAAGAAGGCGGGGTACTCGAGTCGAAGACGATCCTCCCTTTCCCAAGTTGCTTCATCCTCAGAATGGTGCGACCATTGTACTTTGAGGAACTTGATGTTCTGGCGTCGAGTGGTACGCTCGGCCTGATCGAGGATACGAATGGGGTACTCTCGATATGTAAGATTATCCTGGAGATCAAGCGTTTCGTGGTCCACTTCACGGATAGGATCCGAGAAGCAACGCCTGAGTTGGGAAACGTGGAAGACATCGTGGACTCTGGAGAGATGCGGAGGTAGTTCCAACTGGTAGGCAACTTCTCCTCGTTTGGCGAGAATGCGAAAAGGTCCAATGTAACGAGGAGCCAATTTGCCTTTGATACCTAAACGATGGGTTCCCTTCAGAGGGGTGACCCGAAGATAAGCCTTCTCGTCAACCTCGAAAGTCATAGCCTTATGTTTTCGGTCATATTGACTCTTTTGACGAGATTGGGCTGTTTTCAACTTTTCACGAATGATGCGAACTTGTTCTTCTGCTTCCTGAATCATATCCGGGCCAAAGAATTGTCTTTCCCCGGTCTCTGACCAGTTAAGGGGTGTTCGACACCGTCGTCCATAGAGAACTTCAAAAGGGGCTTTACCCAAGCTAGATTGATAGCTGTTGTTATAAGCGAATTCGGCAAATGGAAGGCACTTCTCCCAATCCATTCCGAATGAGATAACAGAGGCTCGAAGCATGTCTTCTAGAATCTGGTTGACGCGTTCCACTTGACCGCTCGACTGAGGGTGGAAGGCGGTGCTAAAGGAGAGACGGGTTCCCATAGCATTTTGGAAACTTTCCCAAAATCGAGAGGTGAAAAGACTTCCTCGATCCGAGTTAATTTCCAAAGGAACACCATGGAGAGACACTATTCAGGAGATGTATAAGTCTGCCAGCTGACTAGCGGTTATACTCTCACGAACAGGTAAGAAATGGGCTACTTTGGAAAGACGATCGACCACGACGAAGATAGCATTATTCCCTCTCTTAGTCCTGGGAAAACCGGTAATGAAATCCATACCAATTTTATCCCATTTCCATTCAGGAATAGCTAGGGGTTGAAGGGTGCCAGCAGGCCGTTGATGCTCTGCTTTTACACGACGACAGACGTCGCAATTAGCAATATACTGAGCAATTTCTCTCTTCATCCTAGTCCACCAGAACCTCTGGCGTAGGTCCTGATACATCTTAGTACTACCGGGATGAATGGTGAGAGGAGATTCGTGAGCCTCCTTAAGGATCAACTGCCGTAGATGCTGGTTCTTGGGAACCACTAGACGGTTCTCAAAGTACACAACACCATGATCATTTGTGGAGAAACAACTAGCACCTCCGCTAGCAATGTTCTCCTTGATCTTAGCTATTCCCTTATCTCGCTTCTGGGCAGCAATGATTTGATCCGTAAGAGTAGGTTTCGCCACCAAGGTGGAAAGAAATCCTTGAGGAACAATGTGAAGGTTAAGCTTCCGAAATTCCTCATGGAGAAGCGGTTGACTTTGTTGTAACATCAGATTGTTACAATAGGATTTACGACTTAGCGCATCAGCCATGACGTTGGCTTTCCCTGGGGTGTAGGTTATTCCTAAGTCGAAATCTGTGATCAACTCGACCCAACGTCTTTGCCTGAGATTCAAATCCGGTTGGGTGAAGATGTACTTCAGACTTTGGTGATCAGTGAATATTTCGCAACGATTACCGAGGAGGTAATGTCGCCAGGTCTTAAGTGCATAGACTACGGCTGCAAGCTCTAGATCATGGGTAGGATAATTCTCCTCATGTGGGTGCAATTGTCGTGAAGCGTAGGCAATTACGTGTCGATCTTGCATGAGAATGCAACCTAGTCCTTGTCGCGAGGCGTCGCAGTAGATAACAAAGTCCTTGGAGAAGTCTGGCGGTACCAGTACGGGAGCAGAAGTCAGGCGTCTTTTCAGTTCCTGAAAGCTGTGCTCACATTGTGGAGTCCATTCGAACTTCTTATCTTTCTTGAGGAGTTCGGTTAGAGGTTTAGCAACCTTGGAGAAGTTCTCGACAAAGCGAAGACAATAGCTCGCTAAGCCCAGAAAGCTCCGAACTTGCTTGACCGATTCAGGTGGAGTCCAATTAGGGACGGCTTGAACTCGCTCAGGGTTAATAGCAATACCTTTACCAGATATTACATGACCCAGATAGGTCACTTCTGGCAACCAGAATTCACATTTAGAAAATTTGGCATAAAGGCGATGCTCTCGAAGTTTCTGCAACACTAGCCTTAGATGTTCGGCATGTTCTTCCTCGTTCTTGGAGTAGATGAGTATATCATCGAGGTAAACCACGACGAATTTATCCAAATACTCCATGAAGATTGAGTTCATTAACCGAGAAAAAAGTGGCTGGAGCGTTGGTTAAACCGAAGGACATGACGGTGTACTAGTATTGGCCATAACGAGTAACAAAGGCCGTTTTAGGAATGTCCCCGTTTCTGATTTTGATTTGATGGTAGCCCAACCTCAAATCCATCTTGGAGAAGACTGAGGATCCAGCGAGCTGATCGTACAGGTCGATGATCCTGGGAAGCGGATATTTGTTCTTGATTGTGACCAAATTGACAGGTCGGTAATCTACAACCATCCGGTCCGTACCATCCTTCTTCTTGACGAATAGGACGGGGCAAGCCCACGGAGAAGAGCTAGGTCGGATGAAACCCTTTTTCAAGGACTCATCGAGTTGTTTCTTAAGCTCGGCTAGTTCTAGGGGTGCCATCTTATAAGGTCTTCTAGCAATCGGAACGGTTCCTGGAATGAGGTCTATTACAAACTCAACATCCCTGTCAGGTGGAGCACCTGGCAATTCCTCTGGAAAGACATCCGGGAAGTCACGGACTACCGGAACGTCCTCAAGGTCTGGCAAAGGGCTGGCGTTAAGAGAATATAATTGTCGCTTGGCTATTCGGGTCAAGACATTGACTATCTTTCCCGAAGGATGGGTGAGTTGAACAGTCCTAGAGAAGCAATCGATTTGGGCATGATGAGCCGACATCCAGTCCATACCCAGAATGATATTAATATCTGAAGATTTAAGGGCTATCAAAGACGCGAGGAAAACAAGTCTGTCGACTTGGATTTCATTTCCATAACTTACCCTAGAGGTCTGCCATCTAGAACCAGGGGTAGAAATTTCCATAGTGGATGGCATGTCACAGAATGCAACGTTATGCAAACGAGCATAACTTTCGGATATAAAAGAATGAGAGGCTCCTGTATCGAAAAGAACAGATGCCGGGTGGCAATTAACAAGAAGCGTACCGAGAACGACGTTGGGATCCTCTTGAGCTTCTTCGGCAGAGATACAGTTGACATGGCCACGTGAAGCGGTGACCGGCTTGGCGTGGAATATTTTTCCTGTCGGCTTGCCACGGCCAACAGCTTTAGCAGACTGATTGGGGTTGGTCTGGGGGCACTCACGCATATAGTGACCAGATTCCCCACACTTGAAACAAGTCACGGAACTGGTACGTGGAGGAGCATTGTTGGTTGGACCCCCATAGGGCTTGGCTGGAGCAGACTGTTGAACGGGGCGAGGCGCCTGGAAGGATGGCCTCGGTGTAAACCTGGGTGGCAGGGCGTTGTTGGGTACCCACACGCGGCGCTTCTGAGGACCAGCACCGGATGAGGAACCCATGTCACGGCCATGCTTGCGTGTTGCGTCATAGTCAGTCTGACCAGTTTCGGCACTGATGGCTTTGTTGACAAGTTTCTGAAAAGTTGTGCACTCATGCAGACGGAGGTCACGGCGAAGCTCAGGACTAAGGCCCTTACGGAACCTTGCTTGCTTCTTGGCATCGGTAGACACTTCCTCGGTTGCATATCGTGCGAGATTACCAAACTCCCTGCTGTAAGCATCCACAGAAAGTCGGCCTTGGGTGAAACTGCAAAATTCTTCACGTTTACGGTCCATGAGACCTTCCGGAATGTGATGTTCACGGAAAGCCTCGCTGAATTCAGCCCAAGTAGTGACATGGCCCGCTGGGTGCATAGCTCCATAATTCTCCCACCATAGACTGGCGGGGCCTTCAAGATGATATGCAGCAAAGGTGACCTTGTCAGCCTCCGCTACCAGCGCGGAACGCAGTTTATGAGAGATACTGCGAAGCCAGTCATCAGCGTCGAGAGGCTCGACGGAGTGGTGGAATGTGGGCGGATGCAATTTGATAAAATCACTGAGTGACACCACGTTAGTCCTTTGATGGTGTGCTGTGTTCTGTTCAATACGCTCCAACAAACGGTTGGTCTCCCGCTTGTTTCTCTCAGCTTCCATCATAACCTCGGCTAGTGAAGGAGGATGAGGCAGATTTGCATCCCTGGCTTCACTGCCTTCGGCCTGCTCTTGAGAAGCAGGGTTAGCGCGCGTGTTGACCATCCTAGGTAAACAAGACAATGATTTAGTCAGGATGATAAAATTCCGACATAGGGTAAAAATGTAAGGAATAACTCGAAATGCAAGATGATCATCCGTATGACATGGTAGATACAGAAACTGCTTCTTTATTCCATCGTCATACACACCATACAGGGTTTAGTACAAGACCAAACGAAGTACTATTACGGTGAAAAGAGGATTACATCTCATCGGAGGCATTCCAAGCTCCTATACATTATTTTTCTACACCTCCGGAAGGAGTACAAACTAGGTCATATCCCACGAGTCACGCGGGACAATAGACGACACAGCTAGTGCGAACTAGTGATACTACCACTAACTCAGACCGATCCGTAGTAGTCCTCGTAGAAGTCACCTCCATAGCCTGGAAGCTCAACATGATCATCTGGAAACAGACGGTCTCGCGGAGCTTGTGGACCATAGGGGCTAGGATGAGGCCTTGGACCAACAGACGGTGGCCTGCGGGGACCGCGAGGTGGGGTGATGCCTCCTACATCACGCCAAACCATCACGTCTGGCAGAGCAGATCTCACAGGATAGAGATCGCGCATATCTGAACATCCAGCTTGCACCGCCGGTGCGAACCGAGTCAAAGTGGCCCAGTGGTCAGCACGGGTGTTGAAGAGCTCTA
>NC_041380.1:322304038-322304844 GCF_002162155.2 Triticum dicoccoides | reverse complement strand
GTTCGGCCATGTGAGAGAGAGAGCGAGGGAGAGGAGGGGGGAGCCGGGGGAGAGTGAGAGAGAGCAGGGGGGAGAGGCGTGGCGTCGTCCGGGGCATCGAGCGAGGAGGGGAGGGCAGGCAAGCAGGGAGAGAGGTGGCGTGGCGCGGTGGCGCGCGCGCGCCGGCCACACTCCCCTCCCTCTGTCGGGACGAAGACGACAGAGGAGGGAGGCGGGCTGGGCCGCCTGCTGGCTGGGCCGGCCAGCTGGCTGGGCTGCACAGGGAGGAGCCCAGGTAAGCTTCTCCCTTTTATTTTTTTTTTCTGTTTTCTAATTTCTGACATTTGTTTTGATTTAAATAATATATTAAATCATTTATTTAACTTATGCCAATTTTTGCAGGGGCTAGATATATTATTCCAGAGCTCCTTTATAATTGGCATAATATTTGGACATATATTAATATATATATAGAAATATATTTCCAAAGCAAATATTTATACATTAATTCCAAATGCCCAAAATAAATGTCCATGAGCCACTAAAAATATTGGTTTGATTTTTATCTCTGTCAAATATTTTCAGAGAGCAACATGAGCATTTTCTTGGACCCTTTTGGAGAAATTTTTATTTGGATCATTTTCAAAATGATTCTGAGGGTTTCACAGATCCCCATTTCAAGTTTCTGAAGAAAGAGTAAACATGATGCAACACTCTAATGCATGACTAGCTAGGGTGTGACACCGGACGCGGCCATTTGCTTTTGACCTCTTTTCTATAGCTCAGACTCGCAGCTTTTGATCTTGAATTTGAAGTTGCTTTTCCAT
>NC_041380.1:322302816-322303539 GCF_002162155.2 Triticum dicoccoides | reverse complement strand
GGGGGGTCCTGCCGTGGTCAAGGTGGGTCAAACCCACCGGCGACGTGACGCCGGCGAGGTCCGAGACGGCGGCGCGTCGCGGGATCGCGCTACAAGGCACGGGCGAGGCCGTGCTTGGGCTCGTTGGAAAGCCCTTGCTCCCGCGCGTCGAACGGTGGCCGTGGCTGGGCCTGGGGTGGCCGGAGTCGATGGCGGCGAGCTCGGCTGCGGCCGCCGGAGTTCGGGTGCGGTCGGGATCGATGTTGCAGGGGGTTTGGGGAGGCGTTAGTGTGTGCTGCGTGATCCTAGTGAGGTGTGGAGCACGATAGTGTGCTCGGTTGGGTGCTACGGTGACCGTGGCCACGACGGCGACATCGCCGGCGGCGTGGAGCTCTCGGCCAAAGTGGGGCTAGGGCCTAGAGGTCGGGAGAGACCAAGGGAGAAGGGGGAAACGATCCGGGGCTCACCGCGGAGCTGCAGAGGTGGTTAGCGGGCTCGGGGACGCGCTGGAGACGACGAATTCGACGGCGACGATGATCGGAGCCCGAAGAGGGGAACGGCGACGTGGCGGCGATGCAGGGCTTCCGGAGGCCCGTGGAGCGGTGGGGAGGAAGAGGAGGTTGTGCCGGAGCTCCTGAGCTAGTCGGGGGAGCGAGGGGTGGCCGGAGATGGCTGCTATGGCGAACGGCGGCGACGGTGGTGTTCGGCCATGTGAGAGAGAGAGCGAGGGAGAGGAGGGGGGAG
>NC_041380.1:322299633-322301525 GCF_002162155.2 Triticum dicoccoides | reverse complement strand
CACCACTTAGCGTCTGCACACGACATGTGCTCGGCAGACTTCAAGCGAAAGCCGACGTGGGTGTAGACCACGACCTACCTAAACACTTAAGCCTCTAGTCCAGGTTTATCGCCTATTCAGGTTCCATCCGCAGGGAGTCCGGCCGAGGTTTCCCATACGGCCCCGAACGATGTGAACAGGGTTCCCGAGATACCTAACGGGTATTCGGTACACCCGGCCACGTACCTACCGCATCACAGCCCACCCCTACGGTCAGCGCTGTCCACGGCCTCCAGTAGGCTACAAACACCAGAAACTACTTGCAACTCCTGGACAGAGAGCTAGGGTGAATAAGAAGTCGAGTGGGGTCATATTTCAGGGCCCAATGCATGGTAGTAGCTGTATCTTAAATCACGCATACAGATCTCAGTGCTTAAGGTCGGCTTCAATGAAACAATCCACCATGTACTCCTACATGGCCTCTCATCGATACCTTTACCAAATCGTGTTCACCACACCACTCTCATTACCGACATAATCATTTCACTCTAGCCCATCACCCAGATGAACCAGACCTGACACGACTCTAAGCATAGCAGGCATAGCAAGGTAGGAACAACACATACATATGGCTCAATCAACTCCTACACATGCTAGTGGGTTTCATCTAGTTACTGTGGCAATGACAGGTCATGCAGAGGAAATGGGTTCAACTACCGTAGCACACAGCAGTTTGAATCGCGTTGTCTTAATGCAGTAAAAGAGAGCAGGAGCGAGAACATGGGATTGTATCGATATGATCAAATGGTTGGTTGCTTGCCTGATGGTTCGATGCACTGATACGGTTCTTCGTTAGGGTAATCACGGTATTCCTCGGAGACAGAACCTGCCGCAGAGAGCACCGATACACAAACATTACCAAACAGTATGCAACAATATGATGCATGCATGAGACATGGCAAAATGAGTGTATTGGGGTAATGCAACTAAAACCAGAAGGGTTTGAACAAATTTGAATCAAGGATTCAAATTTCAAATTCAAATATGGCCTTTTAAAGTGCTTTTCCTTGTTCTGCTTAAAACATCAATTTAACTTGTTTGATCATGCATGAAAATAGTACAGATGGGTAGATTGGATTTTTCTGATCATTTTTCATATATAATTTGTCCAATTTGGAGTTACAGAATAAAAGTTATGAATTTTTGAAGTTTAAATAATATTCTGGAATTTCCTGATTTAATTTAAATCCAGAAATTATAGTTATTGCGCCAGCATGACGTCATCATGACGTCAATGGTCAACTGCGGCTGGCTGAGGTCAAACCTGACGTGTGGGACCCACATGTCAGTGACAGGGGGTTAAACAGGGTTAAATTAATTCTAATTACTAATTAGTGGCGCTGGGGCCCACTGGTCAGTGTCAGGGGTTAACTAACAGTGGTTAGCGCTAATCCTAATTAGCTACAGGGCTGGGCCCACCTGTCAGGGACTTAGGGGGGGGGGGTCCTGCCGTGGTCAAGGTGGGTCAAACCCACCGGCGACGTGACGCCGGCGAGGTCCGAGACGGCGGCGCGTCGCGGGATCGCGCTACAAGGCACGGGCGAGGCCGTGCTTGGGCTCGTTGGAAAGCCCTTGCTCCCGCGCGTCGAACGGTGGCCGTGGCTGGGCCTGGGGTGGCCGGAGTCGATGGCGGCGAGCTCGGCTGCGGCCGCCGGAGTTCGGGTGCGGTCGGGATCGATGTTGCAGGGGGTTTGGGGAGGCGTTAGTGTGTGCTGCGTGATCCTAGTGAGGTGTGGAGCACGATAGTGTGCTCGGTTGGGTGCTACGGTGACCGTGGCCACGACGGCGACATCGCCGGCGGCGTGGAGCTCTCGGCCAAAGTGGGGCTAGGGCCTAGAGGTCGGGAGAGACCA
>NC_041380.1:322263581-322298720 GCF_002162155.2 Triticum dicoccoides | reverse complement strand
TTTCCCGTTGATTTCGTGAGTTTCTGGATTCGTGTTTTGTTTGAGATTTGCGACCGCTATCTCCCCCCCTTTTTTGAAGGCCTCGCGAGCGGGGGCTGGCAGCGGCGCACACGCACTACGCACGCATCTTGCCATTACTGGCACTCGCTTCTCGCGAGGCCCTCTCAGGCGGACCAGCGAACCTCTCAGGAAACCAAAACCTCACGAGCTCGTGAGGGGCTCCTCTGAGAAGGACTGCACGTCCACAACCGCCCAACCAGTTTGAAGCCCAGCTAAAGTAAAGTAAGTTACGGCATCAAGCCCGCAAGGGGAGTTGCGAGCACCCAAGGGCACGCTTTAAACCTAGCCTAAGGAATGAAGTGGTAGTCTATTTACATGAGTGGTTTCCCCTCTCCAAAATGCTCTTGCATCGTGAGGGGCCGTACCCAAGCTTTTTGCGTGCATGTTCAAAATAAAGGAGCGAGGGCTCACCCGGACATATCACTCGCCTCGTCCCCCGAATTGCTCCCGGACAAGCTGCTGGCGCCGTTGCTGTCATTGTCCCCACTGCCATCGGCCACACCGCCATCAGCCACGCCGCCATTGACCACGTCGCCCTCATCTACCGCAACCACTGCTATGTTGTCCTCAGAAGCAAAGGCCCTAACCAGAGTGTCCACATTGTCATCCACCTAGTGCGTGAGGTTGCGCCGGACGACCGCGGGCACTGGGGCAATGCGGCGGCAAAATCAAAGTCAGGATTGGTGTTCAAGAGATGGCTGAAGACGCGGGAGAATGTGCGCCCGAGAAGGCCTCGGCTCTTTTCGTCCACAATCTCGCGAGCCCTCTTAGCACGGCTCTCTAGGCGCGTCACAACATCAGTGAAGAAGCGAAGATGGCTGGCGTAATCCTCGGCGTGGGGATGAGGGGCGTGCTCATCGCAGATGGTACCAAGCGCCCGGTTGGCCTTCGTCATGAGGTCCCAAAGCATGGGAGCATGCTCACGTAGCAGTGTCTGCCGGTGAAGTGCCTCCTCCCTGCTTTTCTGCGCGAAGGACTCGGCCCTGACAACTCGCTGTTGAAGAGAGAGCAGCTCGGCATGGGAGGAGGCCAGCTCAGCCTGCACCGAGACCAGGGTAGCTGCGGCGGCTTTCTCGCGTTGTTTCACCTCAGCCAGCCCTAACATGAGGGCAGCGGTCCTGCCCACACCTTCGGCTTCCACGAGCTTCAGCTTCAGGTCGTACTTGCCAGCAAGATCCGCGCGAGCCTCGGCCACCCTGCGGTCGACCTCCTACTGAGCCCTGGCCTTGCGCGCGCCGATAGCATCCTCTGCTTGGGCGACTTGGCACTCCCTCATCTCAACCCGCTCGAGCTCAAGGATGCGCTCCGTGGCCTCCAGCAACAGTGCTTCCTCGCGCCTCAAGATTTCCTCCTCGTCGGACGAGGCACCCTTCATCGACGCCAGGGCAACTCTACGCGCCTGCACCTACTGCTCCAGGGAGGCGTTCAAGGCCTGGAGCTCCCGCCTGCGCTCCTCGGCGGCTGCGCGGTGATTGTCCGGCTCCCTGGCCTCCTCCAAGGCCCGGGCGCTGGCCTCTCGCGAGGTTGCCAGGGATGCCTCGGCCTTTGCATCAGCGTGCTCGCGCTGGAGGCGCCCGAGGTTGAAAGCCACCTTCAGGCGATGCCACTCCTCCACCAGCCGGAGGCCTTCGGCTTCAAGGCGAGCGTCGACGTCTGCGAGTTCTCTGCCGAGTCGGCTCATCGTGCCCATTGCCTCCTGAGAGAGCTCGTGGCGGACGACACTCCGCTCATGCGCAAGCTTAAGCGCGCAACCAGGTCCATCCCCCGCAGTGGGGGTGGCTGGCGGGATCCGAAGCGGCTCACCCCCCTTCGGCAGGGGGCTAGGGGCTGGCGCCTCACGGGTCACCGACCGGGCTTCGGCAAGGGTTCGGATGGGTTGAAGCACGTTGCTCGAAGAAGGAGCCAGGATCGAGGTCATCCAGCCGCCGTCCAGAACCATAGGAGGAGCCCTTGGCACGCTTGCCGCACCCCAGGAGAGGCCACAAAGGAAAGACAGCAAAGGCACGGGCTCCAGGCGCCAAGCTAGCGCGTTTGCTTCTCCAGTTGACCTCGCGCTGGGCACGACATGCTGGCTTGGGGCGCTCAAGGCCAGCGGGGGATTCGAGACAGGAGGAGGCTGCTTCCCCGAAGACTTCACGGCCATAGCAGAAGGGACCCTGAGGAGCCACTATCAGGAAGGAAAGCAGCACTTGAGAAATCACAAAGATAAGGTACTCACTCGTCTATGGCGATATACTTCCACTGCTTCAATGGCCGGAAGGCATCACTGTTGCAGCTTGGGGACTCTTTTCTTTTGTGGAGCACATTGAAGTCCAGACAGAGCCGGCCGAAGCATTGGACGCGGCAACCAGCGCGGGGCATGGTTGGTGAGTCTCCCGAGGAGACGACCTCGGGAGTGCTGAGCTGAGGAGAGCCCTCGGGCACCGCCTCATGATGGCCCGTTGAGGCCTCAGAAGCTTCAGCCTCAGGAGCAGCGGATTGCGTTGCCCCCTCAGCTGTTGCCCCAAGGCAAGTGTCACGGGCTCCTGGGAATGGCACCTCGAGAGCCTCGAGCGGTGCCGACGCCTTAGCGCCCACGCCTCCGACCTCCAGCGGAGCTCGTCCTGCTGCATCCACACTTAGGGTGAGTTCGATGCTGGCAGCAGGGAAGGGAACCATGAAGACGGGGGTCTCGCGGGGCCCTTCAAGGCCAACTGGACACAGCCCCCATTCATCGAAGGGGGCATCTGCCCCGCGAACTCCACCCTATTCAAGCAGCAGTATAGAAGACACCCCTTCTACGGGATGTCAGCTGGCGAGGGGTCACCCGTCAAGACTTCGAGCACCATTCTTCGTGCCTCGAGTGGAAGTCCCACTTCCTAAAGCCTCATGCGATCCTAGCCGCCGGACAGGGCCCACATCGGTCGGGAATGGCACTGGAGGGGGACGACGCGGCGCTGGAGGAACTCCTTCATCACCATTGACGCAGTCAAGCCGAGATCTTTCAGCCTCTTCAACCAGAGCCAGACGAAGGAAAGGTGGGGGTCCAGGAGCTACTCATGGCCCCAGTCGGAGCTGGGAACGGCGGGCGCCAAAGGGGGCGAGAGCAGGGGCTGAGCACACCGATGTCCACGAACACCCACCGTGTCTGAAACCCACTCGCAGATGGTGGGAGCTCAAAGTCAATCCCCGAGCCTGCCTTCATGGCCACGACCGCTCGCAGATGATGGCGAGAAGAAATGGCGCAGTAGGGACACAGAAGGGGGAATGCCTACCATGGCCTCACAGGCGAAATGAAAGACGGCAAGAAGGGAGACTGATTAGGGATCCAGGTGCAACATATGGATCTAATAGTGGTAGAGCACGGCGTTGAAGAAGGTAGAGAAAGGAGGAACCAGGCCAGCCCACAAGGCGTCGATGAAGAATGGAACCTAGGTGGCTGTCCACTCGACGGAGGCGCGAGATGCGGGCCAGGCCGCCGTCCGCCCCCATTCGTTGGAGTCAGCGGCGAGCACAGGGCAAACCTTGTCCATGGCTTCCTGGTTGAGCACCAGTGACCGGCCAACGCCGGGTTCAACGGTCGGGGTGGCCCGGCTAAAGACTGAAACTTCTTCTTTTCCTTCTCCGTTCACCGGGGCGCCATGGCAACGAGGAGGGCTGAGCTCCGGACCGATTGGAAGAGGATGTTATTGTTTCGAAAAGGCAGGAGAGTTGGAGGGGCGCGTCACCAGCAATAGGGGGATAATTGTGTAAGTCATGGTGGCCGCCTAGCCAGGCGGATATCAAGGCTGCATGGGGAAGTGGAGACACCCACGTCCAATCAACCGCCACACGTCAACCAAGGCTGCAGGCTGTTGGGGCCTGCGGCGTTCTGCACTTGCCCCTTGGCTTCACCTCGAAGCCAAGTCTGAGCGCGCCTTGCGCTCGGGGGCTACTGTCGGCATCCTCGGAATGGGGGTCCCCAGAATTGCCTGCCTGCGGCCCATGTCGTGGCTCCACCAGCGGCCCTGTATGGCCCATCTTCACCAGCAAACACTCAAGATCCTCGCAAGGGGCCAAGCCTCGTGACGCGAATGACGCAAGACCTCCTCGGGGCGGCCTCACCAGGCTGGCTCGCGAGGGGTGGAGAGATCAAGGCAAGGGGTACCTCACGAGGTTCCTGTGACGCATCCCGTGACGACCAAGGGCCAGGCGGGCACCAAGCGGGCGCCAGCGTGCGGAGTGTCCTCGTTTCCATTTTGGTGCTAAGGAGGTAAGCACAGCTAAGGAGTCCCGAGGCAGAAGGCAAAGGTTTCCATATCGGTGCAACGGGACCAACACCAGCAGGACCGCAGGACGGAGGTCACCGTGGAGCCCAAGACGGCGTCATCACCAGAGCCTTTGGCAGGCAAAGACCATCTTTTGTCAAGATAGCTTGTACTAGTTGTCCCCCTTCAAAATTGCCATTGTGGGATCCCTTCCCTCCTAACATTTGGGAAGAGGACCCGGACCTCTATATATAGGACTAGCCACCACCATAGAGGGGGGAGAACACGTCTTGGACCGGATCCACTCCACCGAGCCAACCACACAAGCTCAGCAAGCACAAGAGCACCTCTCCTCAGGAGGCTGTTCTTCCCTTGTAACTGTTCATCCTCAGCCCAAGAGGCAATCCACCACACCACACTAGAGTAGGGTATTACACCACATCGGTGGCCCGAACCAGTATAAATCTTGTGTCCCTTTGTTCTGCGAGTTCGATGTGCTAGGCCTTGAGATTGCGGTGAGGGTGAGAGCTTGGGGGAGGAGAGATCTTCGTGCGCACCCCAGTGTTCGAACCTCAAGGGTTTTGCCGGAACCCGAAATCCGACAATATTAGAGTCATGCTAGTGAGTAATTGTGGATTGCTAGAAATACTTGTGTTAAGGTTTGTGATTCCCGAAGCAGGCACATATGGTGAACCGTTATGTGATGAAGTCGGAGCATGATTTATTTTTCAATTTTCATCCTTTGCGTGGAGGTCTGGAGCGCGCGATCGTTAACTCCTACCAACCTCTCCCCTAGGAGCATGTGTGTAATACTTTGTTTCTATTGCTAATAAATTTTTGCAATAAGTATGTGAGTTCTTTATGACTAATGTTGAGTCCATGGATTATACGCACTCTCACCCTTCCACCATTGCTAGCCTCTCTAGTACCGCGCAACTTTCGCCTATGCATTAAACCCACCATATCCCTTTTTCAAAATAGCCACCATACCTAGCTATTATGGCATTTTCATAGCCATTCTGAGATATATTGCCACACAACTTCCCCCATTCCGTTTATTATGACACTCTTCATAATTGTCATATTTCTTTGCATGATCATGTAGTTGACATCGTATTTGTAGCAAAGCCACTGTTCATATTTTTTATACATGTCGCTCTTGATCATTGCACATCTCGGTACATCGTCGGAGGCATTCACGTAGAGTCATATCTTCTATTCCAGTATCGAGTTGTAATCCTTGAGTTGTAAAGTAAATAAAAGTGTGATGATCATCATTATTAGAGCATTGTCCCATGTGAGAAAAGGATGATGGATACTATGATTCCCCCACAAGTCAGGATGAAACTCCAGGTGGAAAATTAAAAAAAGGGATAAAAAGAAAAGAAAAAAGAGAGGCTAAAGAACCCAAAATAAAAAATGATAGAAAAGAGAGAAGGGGCAATGCTACTATCCTTTTTCCACACTTGTGCTTCAAAGTAGTACCATGATCTTCATGATAGAGAGACTCCTATGTTGTCACTTTCATATACTAGTGGGAATTTTCATTATAGAACTTGGCTTGTATATTCCAATGATGGGCTTCCTCAAATTCCAATGATGGACACACCATTAGTGCTATATCCATGGCTTACGCTCATGTATTGCATGAAAGTTGAAAAAGTTTGAGAATACTAAAGTATGAAACAATTGCTTGGCTAACACCGTGGTTGTGCATGATGAAATATTTTGTGTGATGAAGATAGAGCATAGCCAGACTATATGATTTTGTAGGGATAACTTTATTTGCCCATGATATTTTGAGAAGACATGATTGCTTTATTAGTATGCTTGAAGTATTATTGTTTTTACGTCAATATTAGACTTTTCTTTTGAATCTTATGGATCTGAACATTCATGCCACAATAAAGAAGATTACATTGATAAATATGTTAGGTAGCATTCCACATAAAAAATTATGTTTTTATCATTTACCTACTGGAGGGCAAGCTGGAATTAAGCTTGGGGATGCTTGATACGTCTCCAATGTATCTATAATTTTTATTGTTCCATGCTATTATATTATCTATTTTGGATGTTTATATGCATTAATATGCTATTTTATATTATTTTTGGGACTAACCTATTAACCTAGAGGCCAGTGTTAGTTTCTTTTTTCCTTGTTTTGGAGTTTTGCAGAAAAGGAATATCAAACGGAGTCCAAACGAGATGAAAATTGATGGTGAATTTTTATGGACCAGAAGAAGCCCACGGAGCATCGAATATGGACGAGAAGAGTCCCGACGCAACCACAAGGGTGGAGGCGCCCCCTGCCTTGTGGGTCCCTCAGGAACCCCCCCCCCTGACGTGAAACCGACGCCAAAAAATCCTATAAATCATGAAACCCCCAGAAAGAAACCTAGATCAGAAGTTCCACCGCCGCAAGCCTCTGTAGCCATGAAAAACCAATCGGGAGCCAACTCTGTCACCCTGCCGGAGAGTGAAACCATCACCGGTGGCCATCTTGATCATCCCGGCAGTCTCCATGATGAGGGAGTAGTTCACCCTCGGGGCTGAGGGTATGTACCAGTAGCTATGTGTTTGATCTCTCTCTCTACCATGTTCTTAATTTGGCATGATCTTGATGTACCACGAGCTTTGTTACTACAGTTGGATCATTTGGTATTTCTCCCCCTCTATCTTCTTGTGATGAATTGAGTTTTACCTTTGAGGTTTCACTATTATCGGATTGAATACTATTATGGAATTGAGAGCACTTGATGTATGTCTTGCGTGGGATACCTGTGGTGACAATGGGGTGTTCTATTGATTCACTTCATGTATGTTTTGGCACTCAACTCGCGGATTCTCGAGGTGACATGCATTGGGGTAATCTATGCATAGGGGTTGATGCACGTTTTCGTCCTTGTTTCTCCGGTAGGAATCTTGGGGCACCCTTTGAAGTTCTTTCTGTTCGATTGAATATTATGGATCTAAAGTTGTTTGATGCATATCGTATAATTGACCCATGGATACTTGTGGTGACATTGGAGTATCTAGGTGACATTAGGGTTGATTGATGTGTGGCATATGGTGTTATTTGCATGAGTTGAACTATGCAACACATGCATTGGAGTTAGCAGCTGTAGTTCATGCACTCAAAACCTAGAGACATTTTCTTATTGGAAACCATTGTGATGTGTACACGGATCACAAGAGTTTGAAGTACATTTTCACGTAGAAGGAGCTGAATCGCAGACAAAGGAGATGGTTGGAGCTTATAAAGGATTATGATATGAAGCTACACTATCATCCAGGCTAGGCCAATGTTGTAGCAGACACTTTGAGTCGGAAGAGTTATGTCAATACCCTTGTAAGTGGAGTTTTACCAAAGGAGTTAGCCGAAGATCTCAGGGAGCTTCGTTTGGAGATAGTTCCTAGAGGTTTTGTTGCAGCCATGGAGGTTTAGTCAACGCTATTGGGAAAGATTTGAGAAGCTCAAAAGGATGATAAGGAGATTGCTGAGATAAAGGAGAAGATGAGCGAAGGACAAGCCAAAGGTTTTCGTGAGGATGAGCACGACACCTTATGGTTTGAGGACCGTGTATATATACCCAATAATGCAGAGATCAGGAAGTTAATACTACAGGAAGCTCATGATTCACCATACTCGATACACCCCAGAAACACCAAGATGTATCTAGATTTAAAGGAATGTTTCTGGTGGACTGGTATGAAGAAGGATATCACAGAGTATGTAGCCGTATCTGATGTATGTCAGATAGTGAAGGCAGAACATCAGAAACCAGTAGGATTACTGCAGCCTATGCCGATACCCGAATGGAAGTGGGATAAGTTTGGCATGGATTTCATCACCGGATTGCCCAAGACCCGATCGGGATACGATTCAATCTGGGTAGTAGTTGATCGTTTGACAAAAGTGGCTCACTTTATCCCAGTGAAGACCACTTATACGAGTGCAAAGTTGGCCAACATATATATATGACCAGGATCGTATGTCTGCACGGAGTTCCGTGGACCATCGTATCGGATAGAGGGACCCAGTTTACTTCGAAGTTTTGGCATCAACTGCACCAGACTTTGGGTATTAGGCTAGAGTTCAGTATAGCCTTTCATCTGTAGATAGATGGACAGACAAAGAGAGTCAATCCGATTTTGGAGGACATGTTGAGAGCTTGTGCGCTAGATTATCGATCCAGTTGGGATGATAATTTTCCTTATGCGGAGCTCTCATATAACAACAGTTATCAGGCTAG
The DNA here is from genome assembly GCF_002162155.2 of Triticum dicoccoides. Taxonomy (NCBI): domain Eukaryota; kingdom Viridiplantae; phylum Streptophyta; class Magnoliopsida; order Poales; family Poaceae; genus Triticum; species Triticum dicoccoides. Next base: position 322,290,178 of record NC_041380.1, on the reverse strand, counting down.
TCTGAAGATGGCCCCTTTCGAAGCCTTGTATGGAAGGAGGTGCAGGACACTTTTGATGTGGGATGAAGTTGGAGACTGTCAGTTGTTTGGACTGGATTTGATCAAAGAATCCAAAGAGAAGGTTAAGTTGATTCGCGACAGACTAAAGGTAGCTCAGTCCAGGCAGAAGAGTTACGCAAATTCAAAATGCAAGGAGGTAGTCTATGAGATCGGAGACAGAGCGTATCTTCATGTGTCACCTCTCTAAGGAGTTAAACGTTTTGGAGTTAAGGGAAAGTTAGCCCCGAGATTTGTAGGACCATACCGAGTTTTGGAACGTATGGGAGAAGTTGCCTACAAGTTGGAACTACACGAAGGACTGTCAGGAGTCCATGATGTGTTTCACGTTTCCCAGTTGAAGAAGTGCCATGCAGAGATGGTTGATATTCCTCTGAGAGATACAGTGCCCCTGGAAGCAATTCAGTTGGATAGTTATTTGACCTATGAGGAGAAACTTGTCAAGATTCTCGAGTTTGCCAGCCGATTTACACGTAGCAAGGTTATCAAGTTTTGCAAAGTTCAGTGGAGCCACCATACCGAGGATGAAGCCACCTGGGAATGAGAGGATGATCTACGGAAAGACCACCCACACCTATATTCTAGCCAACCCAAATCTCGAGGGCGAGATTCATCTTAAGGAGGGTAGGTTTGTAACATCCCTAATTTTCAATTTGGAATGTTATACATAGGTCATCATATGCATATCATATTTTATTTGCATCTCGTTTGCGATCCTAGAAATTTTAAGTAACTCAAGGACCCACAGAGAGAGTTGGGGATTTCACTATTTTCATCTTTGAATTTTTTCAAATTTGGAAAGAGGATCATTTTGGTTTTAATATTTTTCTCTCCGAAATATTTCCAGTATTGAAATAAAAGAGAGGAGATAAAAGGACTTCTCCAAAATAAAAGAAATATTGGAGGAAAATGTTAAAATGAAATAAATATTTTATTTGGGATTTTATTGCTATTTTATTTGAATTAGAAAATTATGCATTTTTCAAAATTGCATTTTTAGGCCAGAAAAATGTTCACTATGTCCTAAATATTTTATTTAGACGGTGAAAATTGTTTTTGGCATTTTTAGGATTTTTTATATTTATTTAGGATTTTTCCTTTTCAGCGGAATTTATTTAAAAAATATTTTTTTGACCGAACTAGGCCAATGGCCCAGCCAGCCCGTGTGCGCCGCCGCCTTCCAGCGCGTGGCCGAGCCGGACTCCCGTCGGAGTCCGAGCCGCCGCCTTGGCCTCGCCCTTCTCCATGTCGGGACCCCGGGGGGAGCCTTTATTACCCCGCTTGAGGCCGCCTCCTCCTCTCGCCACCCACCCTGATGCCCCGCAGCCGCCACCAGCACCGCACTACCACCGCCACTGCTCGCACTGCTCGCGCCGCTCTGCCGCACCTCCCTATGCTGCGCCCCGCCGCACCTCGCGCCCACCACGCAGCCCTGCCGCCCGTGCCGACTCCCCGCCGCCGTTGACCCATGCCGCGCCGTGCCGCCGCCGGATCCCGACGCCGCCGCCACCGGTTTTCGCCACGCAAACCGGTAAAATCGCAAAGCCGCCGCCGTTTAAAAAAAACTCTAGATCGGTTTTTTCTATTTGATCGGTTTTCTTGGTTTTCTTCGGTTAGTTCTATTATACGAAAGTTCGTTCGTTTAGTTCTAGTTACGAACAATTTTGTTCGTTGGACTCTGTTAGCGGACGTTCGTCCGATAGATTTTTTTCTTTTTCTGTTTTTTTGCCAGGGACCTATCTGCGATTAGTTTTATCCTAGATTAGCCCCAGATCTTCAAACCCTCGCAACTTTTCAACCGTTCGTCCAAATCCAGTGAAACCGACGCCAAAATCTTCATCTAGAAGCCCTCTTTCTAGTTAATTAACTTGAACATGGTTTTGACAATTTAAAATTTGGTTTCAAGCATATTTGGATTTGAAGTTCTTTTGATCGTAGTTTCAGTTCCGCAGCTTCGATTTGATTATTTCTTTTTGTGGATTGAAGCTCTTAAGTTGAAGTTTTCGTTTGGATCTGTTTATTTGAGTTTTACCTTTGCATATATGCTTGAGTGCTTATGTATACTATTATTGTTTGCGATAGAGTACCCAGAGCGCGAAGCTAGCTACTACGAGTCTCTAGGGTTTGCAGATCTTCAGCAAGGCAAGTAACACTTTGATCATACTTCTTCATTACCCAGTTTTTATGCATTACTTACAACACTCAAACATTGCATGAGTAGTATCTCTTCACACGTGGGTATTGGGAAGTAGATGATGAGGTAGAACCTATTGCCCTTTTATTACCAAACCCTGGGAGTTACTTCTATGTTATGCTATTACTGCTATGATATGCTCATGGACATGGTTTGTGTTGGAGTGTATCCATGACATATGTGAGCTTGTTAATTAATGGTTAACTTAAGGTGGCTACTTAAATACACGTCTGGGTGGATTGGTTGAGGCACCCTAGAGCACCCAGTGGTTGTCTGGGAACCTGGAGAATCCAGTGTTGTCCTAGGATATCCCGGAGTACCCGGGTGATCATCCTACGGTTGGCCACCCAGGCTCAAAGGGATCATAAGATTGTTCAAGTTGGAAACTTCCGTGTGCAGCCACAAGCCATTATGGGCTCTGGCATAGTTGATTATGTTGTGTGACCTCTTTCAGTGATAGGCTAGCAGATGTAGGGGATGTAGGTTGGTACGGTCTATCCAGAGTAAAGAGTTAATGCTTCTGAAAGACTGTGTCTCAGTCATTCGTTTCTCAAACATCATGTAGTGCGAGAAATCCAACGGAGGAGATTGGGTCTTGTGGGGAAAGTGCCCAAACCTCTGCAGAGTGTACAAACTAATCATGATTAGCCATCCCCGGTTATGGACATCTTGAGTATCTGGTTCTTGGATTGTCATGTTGATCTCATCACTCTAAAGTAAATTTGTTGGGTTATTAATATTATTTAATTGGGCTTGAGTTGGAGGAACCTTCTCAATGTTTATCAACTACCATGATAGTTAAACAAAATATATTCCTTTGTTGTAGGAAAAAAATGGCTTTTCGCAAAACATATTAACCGTAGAGCCTCCAGCAGCCAAATATGCATATAGTTGTAGCTATTATTTGTTCCTTTGCTCTACAGTGTTATTTTGCCAGCATATTCCATGTGCTGACCCATTTTCGGGCTGCAACGTATTATGTTGCTGACTTTTCAGACGAAGAGTAAGGTGTGCTAGGTCGTTGTCGTGCACTCAGCTATGCCGTTGGAGTTGATGGACTCACTTTATCTTCCAAGCCTTTCGCTGTTATCGTATTTAGATGGCCTTAAGCCATATTATTGTAATAAGTACTCTTTTATGAGTTATTCAATGTAATAAGTGTGTGATTGCCACTCTGTTATAAATGCTTCAAGTATTGTGTGTGTCAGCATTACTGATCCAGGGATGACACTTATGCACAGAGATTCGACCGTCTGAGGTTTGATTGCTACACCTATTGACAGTCTTTTGCAAAATTAATTTTATTTCTCTATTACTAAGTTCAAATTGACCACTAGACTGAGGATGATAAGGTGATGCAATTCTATGGTTAACATCATACTTGGCAAGCATTTTACGAAAAGCACCGTGAATAAAGTGTGAACCACCATCAGTCATTAAATATCTAGGGACTCCAAACCTTGGGAAAATAACTTCCTTCGACATTTTAATAGAGGTATTGTGAGCAGCACTACTAGTTGGAATAGCTTCTACCCATTTAGTAACATAATCAACAGCAACCAAAATATGTGTATACCCATTAGAGGAAGGAAAAGGTCCCATGTAATCAAATCCCTAAACATCAAATGGTTTAACAACAAGTGAATAGTTCATAGGCATTTCTTGACGCTTACCAATATTACCTATTCTTTGACATTTATCACAAGATAAGACAAAGTTACAGGCATCCTTGAAGAGGGTAGGCCAGTAAAATCCAGATTGCAATACCTTGTGAGCAGTTCTATCTCCAGCATGATGTCCTCAATATGCTTCGGAGTGACATTTCCGTACGATTTGTCCCTGTTCATGCTCAGGTACACAACATCTAATAATACCATCTACTCATTCTTTATAAAGATATGGGTCATCCCAAAAGTAATTTCTTAAATCATAGAAGAATTATTTCTTTTCTTGGTATGTAAAGATAGGTGGTAAATATTTAGCAACAATGTAATTAGCATAGTCTGCATACCAAGGAGTGTTATGAGCAACATTTATTGCAGCTAACTGCTCATCAGGAAAACTATCATCAATAGGTAGTGGGTCATCGAGCACATTTTCAAGCCTAGACAAATTATCAGCTACGGGATTCTCAGCTCCTTTTCTATCAGTTATATGTAAATCAAATTCTTGTAGCAAGAGAACCCATCGAATAAGTCTAGGTTTAGCATCTTTCTTTTCCATAAGATATTTAATAGCAGCATGGTCGGTGTGAACAATTACTTTTGAATCAACAATGTAAGATCTAAATTTATCACAAGCAAACACCACTGCTAAGAATTCTTTTTCAATAGTTGCATAATTTCGTTGAGCACTGTCTAGAGTTTTACTAGCATAATGAATAACATTCAGTTTCTTATCAACTCTTTGTCCTAGAACAACACCAACAAAATAATCACTAGCATCACACATAATTTCAAAAGGCAAGTTCCAATCAGGTGGTTGAATAATAGGTGCAGAAATTAAGGCTTTCTTGAGTGTTTAGGCTTCTAAACAATCATCATCAAAAACAAAAGGAACATCATTTTGCAAAAGATTCATAAGAGGCCTAGAAATCTCCTATATAAACCAGCATGACCTAGGAAACTATGAATACCTTTGATATCTTTAGGACATGGCATTTTCTCAATTGCATCAACCTTAGCTTTATCCACTTCAATACCTCTTCCAGAAATTTTATGATCCAAGACAATGCCTTCATTAACCATAAAGTGGCACTTCTCCCAATTTAAGATAAGATTTGTTTGTTCACATCTCTGCAAAACTTGATCAAGATTGCTTAAACAATCATCAAAAGACTTCCCATAAACATAGAAGTCATCCATGAAAACATCAACAATCTTTTCACAAAAGTTAGAGAATATAGTAGTCATACATCTTTGAAAGGTAGCAGATGCATTGCATAAACCAAAAGGCATACGTCTATAAGCATAAGTTCCAAAGGGACTAGTAAAAGTGGTCTTTTCATGATCAGGTTGGGAAACAAGTATATGTGAAAAACCAGAATATCCATCAAGGAAGCAAAAATGTGTGCACTTAGATAATCTTTCTAGCATTTGATCAATAAAAGGCAAAGGGTAATGATCTTTTCTAGTTGCATTGTTTAATTTTCTAAAATCAATTACCATTCTATAACATGTAAAAATTCTTTGTGGAATAAGTTCATTCTTATCATTAGGAACAACAGTAATACCTCCTTTCTTAGGGACACAATGAACATGACTTACCCATCTACTATCAGCTATAGGATAGATTATACTTGTTTCCTGAAGTTTTAAGATTTCCATTCTTACCACTTCCTTTATTTTTGGATTTAACCGACGTTGGTGATCAACAATGGGTTTAGCATCAGGTTCCATATTAATCTTGTGCTGACATAGAGTGGGACTAATGCCCTTTAAATCATCAAGAGTATATCCAATAGCAGCTCGGTGCTTCATTAGAACTTTCAACAATCTTTCTTCTTCGTGTTTTGAAAGGTTAGCACTAATAGTAACAGGATATATCTTCTTTTCATCAAGATAAGCATATTTCAGAGTGTCTGGCAATTGTTTTAATTCAAACACAGGATCACCTTTAGGTGGAGGAGGACCTCCTAGAGTTTCAATAGGCAAATTGTGTTTAAGCATAGGATGTTGTTCAAAGAAAATTTTATCTATTTTATCTATTTCATTTCTTTCATGCACATTTGAATCATTTTCATGGTCAAATAAATATTGTTTTAAAGGATCAGTAGGTGGTACAGCAATAGAGGCAAGACCGATTATTTCATCCTCACTAGGCAATTCTTTTTCATGAAGCTTTCTACTAAACTTGGAAAAATTAAACTCATGAGATTCATCACCAACTAACACCGACAGTTTGTTTCTCACAATCTATCTTAGTATTAACGGTGTTCAAGAAAGGTCTATCAAAGATAATGGGACAAAATTCATCTTGTGGGGAACCAAGAACAAGAAAATCAGTAGGGTATTTTATTTTCCCACACAAGACTTCAACATCTCTAACAATCCCAAGTGGTGTGATGGTATCTCTATTAGCAAGTTTAATAGTGGCATCTATTTCTTCTATTTCAGCTGGTACTATATCATCCATAATTTCTTGATAAAGGATAAAGGGGCTGGCACTTACGCTAGCACCTATGTCACTTAAACCATTATAACAGTGATCTCCTATTTTAACTGAGACAACAAGCATGCCAACAATGGGTCTATGTTTATCTTCTTTATCAGGTTCAGCGATTCTAGTAGCTTCATTACAGAAGTAAATAACATACCCATCTACATTTTCTTCTAGGAGATCTGTAACCATAGCAACGCTAGCCTCTACTTTGATTTGTTCATCAGGTTTAGGTGTTCTAATATAGATTTTGTTAACCACAGTTGAAACTTTAGCATGTTCCTTTATCCTAATAGGGAAAGGTGGTTTCCCAATATAAGCAGTAGGAACAACTGGATCAACATTATAAAGTATAGTTTCTTCTTTAGCTAGTACCGGTTCTATAATTTCTTCTTTAATAGGTGGGTGATATTTAAACCTGAGGGAGTCCTGGATTAGGGGGTATCCGGACGGCCGGACTATATCCTTTGGCCGGACTGTCGGACTATGAAGATACAAGGTTGAAGACTTCGTCCCGTGTCCGGATGGGACTCTCCTTGGCGTGGAAGGCAAGCTTGGCAATTCGGATATGTAGATCTCCTTCCTTGTAACCGACTTTGTGTAACCCTAGCCCCCTCCAGTGTCTATATAAACCGGAGGGTTTAGTCCGTAGAGAGGACACACAATCATACCATAGGCTAGCTTCTTGGTTTTAGCCTCTTCGATCTCGTGGTAGATCAACTCTTGTAGTACTCATATTATCCAGAACAATCAAGCAGGACATTACCTCCATCAAGAGGGCCCGAACCTGGGTAAACATCGTGTCACCCGCCTCCTAGTACCATCCGTCTAGACGCACAGTTCGGGACCCCCTACCCGAGATCCACCGGTTTTGACACCGACATTGGTGCTTTCATTGAGAGTTCCACTGTGCCGTCACCGTAAGGAAGGATGCCTCGTCTCATTGTTAAAAACAACATTACCGCCGAGGGATCCCTAGCTATCGGCCAAACTCTCCGGCTAGGCAGTTTCATCATGACCGCCCGTTCAGCTGGTGCCCCGACGATGACTTCTCGGGTCATCGAAAATAGCCTCCATGTCGGCTCAAAATTTGCCGAGCAGATGGATCCAATGGAGCTCTCATCCCTAAACGAGCTCTTGGATCGCATCACCGCCTTGGGAGTCACTACGGACTATGATAGGATTGGGCTTAAACCCGATCAAAGGGAGATTAACTCTCCACTGGTCACCCATCATATTGCGGTGGTGGAGGAACAATGTGGCGATTCTTCCTCTATCTTGAGGACTAACTATGTCCGGATTCCTGAGTTGTCCGAGCCGGATACCCGTTTACGGGAGGACATCACCCAAGCCCTGAACCTAGAGTCAGGCGGCGGGCCAGACTTATCGGGCAACATCCCGGAACCCGAACTTCCAAGATTGGAAACTCCTCGGCCCCTGGGTCTTAGATCGGGTAAGGGTTCGGACTCAAATCCACCCACCCACCCAAACATAAATGATCTTTCCCACATTAGGCAAGCACCCCAGGAAACAGTACATCATTATTGGGCCAGATTCCTCCTTGTGATGAACAAGGTTAAGGACTGTCGCGGGGAAGACGTAGTCTCATTTTTCCACAATAATTGCACGGACAAGGGAATACTTAACGCCATAAGTCGCCGTGACATATCATGCTTCGCTGACTTGGCATCCATAGTACGAAAGTATTGTGCGATGGAAAGCGCCTGGAAAACCGAAACAAAATATTGGGATAATCCGGCTCCAAATATACACCCATTCCGAAGTAAAATGGTGCACTATCATAAGACACCCGAGTCAATTACAAAGAAGCAAAAACCCTCTACAGGGCGTGGAACCGTATTGGTGGGATGGCTCAACGGACCCTGCAAAATTCATAGTACAGCGGATACCATACCAACACACAGCCTTAGAGCATGTTGGGTACTCCGGCAGGTGGCCAAAAGTGGTGAGGATCTTCTCATCCTAGATGCCACAGAGCACCATCCCGGGGATAACAATACGGTATTAACTATCTTTGAAACCTTTGCATCAAATAATAGGCGCAAGCGAACACTCCGCAGCCTTGCCGAAATCTGCCACGTGGCAGCAATAAATCCATGGAGTGACACGGCTATTACCTTCAATGCCAGTGACGAACCTAAATTCCGAACAGCCCGAGCACCAGCTGCACTGGTCCTCAGTCCAATTGTAGACGGCTTTCGACTCACCAAAGTACTCATGGACGGCGGTAGTGGATTAAACCTCATCTATGAGGAAACTCTTCAAAAAATGGAAATAGACTGGAACCGCATTGAGCAAAGCAGCACAACCTTCAGAGGAATCATCCCTAGTCGGGAGCACACTATGCTGGGAAAATCACACTAGATGTGGTATTCGGCATGCCGGAGAACTATAGGTCCGAAGAAATTACATTCCAAGTGGCCCCATTCAGTAGCGGATACCACGCCCTTTTAGGGCGGGAGGCGTTCACGATCTTCCAAGCCATACCCCATTATGGGTACATGAAGCTCAAAATGCCCGGGCCCAACGAAATCATCACTCTCGCTAGTGATCCGGACACAGCACTCCGCGCCGAAAACAAAACAGCCGCATTGGCCCTCGAGGCATTATCCGAAGCCCTTTCGGCCGAGGAATTAACTGCGCTACGCTCCACAGTGGACAGGGACGACGTGATACTTGACAAGAGATCCAAGTCCACCTCTTTTAAACCAGCGGATGAAATAGTCAAATTCCAAGTCCACCCAACGGACCCTACAAAAACAGCCTCCATCGGGGCACAGTTAATCCCCGCCGTGGACGCCACACTACGAGAGTTCCTGAGCGAGAATTGGGACGTATTCGCCTGGCACCCCTTAGACATGCCAGGAATCCCACGCAGGCTGGCCGAGCACAGCCTTAATATTCTAAAGGGATTCAAGCCGGTCAAGCAGACTCTTCGGCGTTTCTCTGAACCTAAGAGACAAGCTATGGGAGAGGAACTAGCCAAGTTATTGGAGGCCAGATTCATTAGAGAAATAAAACACCCGGACTGGCTAGCAAACCTGGTGATGGTACCAAAGAAGGACAAATCCTGGCGCCTATGTGTCGATTTCAAGGACCTCAACAAGGCTTGCCCAAAGGATCCCTTCCCCCTCCCCCGCATCGATCAAATTATCAATGCTACCGCATGACATGATTCATTGTGTTTCCTCGAAGCATACTCCGGCTACCACCAAATCAAGATGGCGGAGTCCGACCAAGCCGCAATGACATTTATCACACCATACGGCCCCTTCTGTTTCAACACAATGCCTTTAGGGCTCAAAAACGCCGGCGCAACATATCAACGCATGATTCAGACATGTCTGGAGAAACAGATCAGCAAAACAGTAGAGGCATACATAGATGATGTGGTCGTCAAAACCAAACATGCCGACTCTCTAATAGACAACTTGAGGCTCACATTCAACAACCTCCGAACATACGACATCAAGCTCAATCCGTAAAAATGTGTTTTCGGTGTACTAGCCGGAAAGCTCCTGGGTTTCATTGTCTCCAGTAGAGGAATTGAAGCAAATCCGGCCAAAATCCGAGCTCTGTCACAGTTGGCTATCCCAACGGACCTCAAACAAATCCAAAAATTAACCGGATGTGTGGCGGCTCTAAGCCGCTTTATCTCCCGCTTAGGAGAAAAGGCATTACCCCTTTATCGCCTCCTTCGGCGCACCGAACACTTCGAGTGGACGGACGCTGCCACAACCAGATTGGAAGAAAAAAAGCCATACTGGCAACCGACCCAATCCTGGATGCGCCAAACATCAGCGAACCAATGCTGTTGTACATTGCGGCAACTCATCAGGTCATAAGCGCAGTGCTCGTCGTCGAACGAGAAACGGACGAACATAAATTCCCCCTTCAAAAGCCGGTATATTATGTATCCATTGTCCTCACTCCATGCAAATCATGATACCCACATTATCAAAAGATAGCCTATGCGGTATTCATGGCATCCCGGAAGCTGCGACACTACTTTCAAGAGTGTTCAATTATAGTAGCCTTGGAAGTGCCACTTAATGATATTATAAACAACCGCAATGCCACGGGCCGGATTGCCAAATGGGCCATTGAGCTCCTCCCGTTCGACATAACATACAAACCCCGGCCAGCCATTAAATCGCAAGTATTGGCCGACTTTGTCGCTGAATGGATGGAAGCCGAACTCCCTAAAGAGTATGTCGCATACTCCAATTGGATTATGCACTTCGACGGCTCCAAAATGCTGGCTGGTCTGGGGGCTGGCGTCATTCTGACGTCCCCAACTAGAGATACAGTTCAATACATACTACAGATACTGTATACAGACTCCAACAACGCAGCCGAATATGAAGCCCTGTTACATGGTCTTCGGATGGCAGTTTCCATGGGCATTCAACGCCTGGAGGTGCATGGGGATTCGAACCTCGCAATATCCCAAATAAATGGAGACTTCGATGCCAAGGATTCGAAGATGGCGGCCTATTGCAACGCCGTCCAAAAGATGTCAGCTCGGTTCGAGGGGCTCGAATTTCACCATGTGGCTCGGGAAAACAATCAGGCGGCGGATATCCTTGCCCGCATCGGCGCAAAACGCGATGCGGTCCCCCCCAACATCTTTTTGGAGAGGTTGTTTAAGCCATCCGTGGTATGGGAAGGGGACACCGGTAACAATAGTCCGGACCCGGCCAAAATGCCCGATACCGAACACTCTGACATAATCGGAGGCTCTGCCACCAAAATAAGACCTTCAGCCCACGTAATAATGGCCATCATTGCCTCGTGGACAGAACCAGTCCTGGCCTACTAACTAGGCAGGAACTTCCTGAGGACCAAAATGAGGCATGCTGCATAGTGCGGCGATCTAAAGCCTACAGGGTCCACGAGGGAGAGCTGTATAAAAAAAGCACTACCGGAGTCCTTCAAAGGTGCATCTCCGAAGAGGAAGGGCGGAAGCTTTTGGCAGAAATTCACGCCGGACTCGGCGGCCACCACGCCGCAGCCCGGCCCTTGTAAGCAAGGCCTTCCGTACAAGTTTTTATTAGCTGACGGCCCGAGTAGATGCACACGACTTGGTCCAACACTATGTCGGTTGCCAGCTTTTTGCAAACCAAAGCCACATGCCACCCACTGCCCTCCAAACAATCCCCATTACCTGGCCCTTCGCGGTCTGGGTGCTTGACATGGTTGGACCCCTTAAAGGGGGAACCCATAAGAAAAAATACTTACTGGTCATGGTGGATAAATTCACCAAATGGATAGAAGCCAAACCTGTTAAAACGGCCGAATCCGGACCGGTGATAGACTTCATATCCGGGGTTGTACACCGTTATGGCGTCCCCCACAGAATCATCACTGACAACGGCACGAACTTCACGTCCGACGAGGTAAAACTCTGGTGCAGCAACATGGGCATTAAGCTCGATTATGCCTCTGTCTATCACCCACAAACTAACGGCCAAGTTGAGCGAGCAAATGGTCTTATCATGAGCGGCATCAAACCCAGATTAGTGTGGTACTTAAAGGAGTCTAACACGCATTTGGTAGAGGAGCTCGACTCCGTACTTTGGGGGCTGCGGACCACGCCGAATCGTACTACCGGATACACACCCTTCTTTATGGTGTATGGTGCAGAGGCGGTTCTGCCCTGCGACATAATTCATGACTCACCTCGAGTGCGCATGTACGAAGAAAGAGAAGCCGAGCTCGATCGGTAGGATAGTCTCGACACCCTAGAGGAGGAGCGCGACGTGGCAAAAGCCCGTTCTGCATTCTATCAGCAACAGGCTCACAGATACCAAAGCAGAGAAGTACGGGCCAAAACTTATAACATTGGCGAGCTAGTTCTACGCCTGCCGGAGAAGAAAAAGACCAAGCTCGAGCCCAAATGGGAAGGTCCCTTCATTATTGACCAAGTTCTGACCGGTGGAGCGTACCGTCTGCGGGATGCATCGAATAATCGACTTGAGCCGAACCCATGGAACGCAGCTAGGCTCCGAAGATTCTACGCCTAGTGCCGGACTCTATGTTCATCTCCTTCCTCTGTCCATTTTTTGCATATACATTATCTGTCTTTTTTCTCTTTCTTCCTTTTATTCTTTCTCAAGGCCTTCAAGGGCCAACTTGTGCCTTGCTTGCACACTATTGATGCGCTAACCACGCTCATTATACCTGGGGGCTTCTTACATAGAAGCTTAATTATTTATCTGGGATTCATGCCTCGCACATGTGTTATTCTTCCGCATGTACCTTTTCTTCACCATTATATGCATCGATATGACTTAAGTTTTGTCCAAGCTGGGTTGCCTGGCTCTTGTATTTATGCCCTACGTTCCCGTTAATTCGGCTAGGGCATAAGGGGAGCACCTCTGCGATTGTTACTGCCGGGTCAGCCGGATGTGTACCTCAGACTGGGTGAAGCCGAAAGCTAGCGTTCTTAAGGGAATATTCGGTCGGTGAACAAAAGATGATTTTTATTTATTTTCCATATGTGCCCCAGATGTTTTTGCCTGCGTCTCCTCTCGCAGTCCAGACATGCACTTTAGGGCATGCGTACCCAGGGAAAGGAACCCTTAACGGAACTATTCTCCCTGGAAGATGTTTCTAACTACCCATGTAATATAACATAACTAGTTGGGTACTTGTCTGTTCAAGCACTAATGACCCCTACGCCTGGTTTCCACGCATACCCCGGTTCTTATATAACTGAGCGGGTATTTGGATACACTCCGGACTATCGGGTCCCGAGGTTGAAGCGAAAAGGTTCGCCATGACAAATGATTTACAATCCAGCTAGAAGGCATTATACATGTCACTTTAATTACATAGTCATGTAGACTGACTAAATTCCTCTTCTATACCATCCAACAGGCTGTCTAGCCTACAATCCTGTTGGGAATACTTTGCGGCTAATTCTACTTGCCCATACACTAAGCTAACGGGGATCTCTTTCCCATCGGGCCCCACAGGTCCGATCTCGGCCATGTGGTTTGGGTCAGCCTTGGTATACCGCGTCTTCACCATGGCCCAGGCTTCCCTGGCACCTTGATGGCAGGCCGATATCTTCCATAATCGGATGCGCCGCCGTGCTCCCTTGAGCTTCTCCGCAAGCTCTCCAATGCCTGCTGGCAAGGAGACGGATGGCCACAAGGCCTGGGCAATACCTTGTATCACCTGCGAACTTGTTCGTGCAGTTGTGAGAGCTCGGGTAGAAGATCACCCGCAGACCCGGGCATCTCCTCCACGGGACGACCCGTCAGCATACCTGCAGACATAACTCTGTTAGCCGGCTTCTCCGCCGCACTCTTTTAATGGTTTGTTCAAGCACTTACTGAAAATGTCGCGTCGAAGCCGCTTATTCTCCTTCACGGAGTCCGCAAGCTGGGCTCGAACATCTTTCAGTTCCGCGCTCAGCTTGGTATTAGCATCTTGGAGATTGTTTTTCTCCCGCATGACCTTAGTCAGCACACGTTCGCCAGCCTTTAGCTATCGTACGACATGCTAGTCCTCCGGATTCTCTCCGGAGTCATCTGCAATATCTATTGTTAGATCTGCAGCCATGCCGCACACTATATGGTACCTATCATTCTTTGAAACAAATGTTACCAGCCGGGGACTTTTCAGGTTCCTTCAATGTGGCAACGATGGCCCGAAGTTGGGTCTTGCATTCCTCCAGCTCCTGTGATAGTCGAGTATTCTTCTCTGTAAGAACCTGCACAATAAACGATCCTTAAATCAGTTGTGCCAACTGTTTCAAGTCCCAGGGGCTACTTATATATCCTCATCAAATTTTTCTTACCCGTACATCCTTTACATACTGGTCCGTGGCTCTGGCTAGACCATTTTGAGCAGCATAGATGTACGCATCTCCCGAGTTGAATGCATCAAATGCCTCTCGAGAGAAACAAGCGTCACGGAGTACGGCTCGGCGACGCATGTGATTCATGGCGCTCTCCACTTTGGAATTCGTAGCGGATATCTTATCCGCATCCTCTGTAGAAGGAGCATCCGGTGTGTACCTCATGTTAGCTTCCGCCTCTGTGTCCGGCCCTGGAGCCCGACTGGTAGAGGCGTGATCGGCGACCTCTCCGGATATTGTCCGGCGAGCGTTCTTCCTTCTGGGAGACACGGGTGTTATTATGTTTTTAAATACGACAACCACGGAGTGAGGTGTTGCATCATACCTCTGCGCCGGCGTCTCCGTCCGGACCGCCTTCCTTTTTAGCCTATCCGGCTTTGAAACCCCTTGTTGGTGAGTTGCCGCGGGCTCGGCATGGCGTCCCGAGGGCCTTCCCTATAAAACACCGTTTGTATATGGTAGGTGAAGTGCATAAAAGGAAATCCTTTTCAAAGGTTGGGACTCCGGTCTCATTTACCTGCGAGGCTGGGAGTAGCCCAGGGTAGTCGACTATAATGGCCACCATGGCGTCATCACAACTTAGCTAATAGAAAATCCTATCAATCAGCTCCAAGAATATGTCTGGATCCTCTTTCAGGCCGGGGTCGAGGACTCGCTCAGGATCCTCTGGTTGTGGAGGTGGGCTATTGATCTCCCCTACCGCCTTACGCAGTTCCTGCGATGAAACGGCAAAGTAAATATTAATCATGAAAACAAGGGTAGGATGGAAGTAAAAAAAGCGGAAGCTCACCGAGCTTCGAGGGTTGTTCATGGAGAATCCATCCCATGGCTTGATGCGGAGGAACTCCTCTTCTTCCCCCTTATACAGATCGGATAGAATTTTTGCTAGAGCAGCAACTGAGTCCGGTCCCTTGCGCGCACAGCGAGTGGTATCATCTTCCCCGTTGAAGTCCACATGGGGTGGCCTCGATATGGAAGTGGCTGCACCCCCCGCATAATGCATATTGCCATAACCTTGGTTATGGTCAGTCCTGATTTGGCCAGCAACTTTATCCGGCCCATCAGATAAAATACGTCTCTATCATCTTCCTCCCGTGGGCTCCGTGGGCACCAGCTTAGGCGTTTCTTCAAAGGACCGTTCTCGAACTCAAGAAGACCAATCCGGATAGGATCCGAGAGAGGAACATCCTCCATATAAAACCACTCCGAAGGCCAGTCCTCGGACATCTTCTTCGGGGTACCGGATAGGTATCCGGTCCCGGCGATGCGCCATACTTCGGCTCCGCCCACTTGATATATTGATCCCCTCTGTGTATGGGGCACAAGGCAGAACAACTTCTTCCACAGCGCGAAATGAGCTTCGCAACCCAGAAACAGCTCGCAAAGGGCTACGTAACCAGCAATGTGCAGTATGAAGGCAGGGGTGAGGTGGTGCAACTGGAGGCCGTAGAACTCCAGGAGCCCTCGAAGAAATGGATGGATTGGAAATCCGAGTCCCCTTAACAAATAAGGGACAAGGCATACCCGCTCTCCCTTAGAGGGGTTGGGAAAGCTCTCCGCTTGCTCCCTGCCATTATAGGTGGCGAGCCCGGCTCGAACCGGGACCATATACGCTGGAGGGAGGAATCCCTGGGTCTGTAGCTTCACTAATTGGCTGTGAGGGACGAAACACTTCTCCTAGTCTCCGGGCTTGGGGCAGCGGGAGCGAGAGGAGGAGCTGCGCTGGCCGGCCATGTTGGGATGGATTTTTTTCGGGCGCGCTCCGATGAATGCTCGCTGAGGGAGGATGGTGTGGTTTGGATCTGAGGATCCTCGTCTCTTTAATAGACAGTTCATTCACATAGATGGGGTGGTAAATGTAAAAACACCCTGGCTCCTCACATTTTCTTGACACATGGAAGATGGCCATTATTGGACGCAGAAACCGAGAAGCGCAACATTTACGAGAAGCCGGACACTACTTAACAGGTACTCAGAGTTTGAAGAAGAACCCGCCTTGCAATGTCGAAGCCAATCTGTGCGCCGGACTCATCGTCATTGAAGCCTGGTTCAGGGGCTACTGAGGGAGTCCTGGATTAGGGGGTATCCGGACGGCCGGACTATATCCTTTGGCCGGACTGTCAAACTATGAAGATACAAGATTGAAGACTTCGTCCCGTGTCCGGATGGGACTCTCCTTGGCATGGAAGGCAAGCTTGGCAATTCAGATATGTAGATCTCCTTCCTTGTAACCGACTCTGTGTAACCCTAGCCCCCTTCGGTGTCTATATAAACCGGAGGGTTTAGTCCGTAGAGACGACACACAATCATACCATAGGCTAGATTCCAGGGTTTAGCCTCTTCAATCTCGTGGTAGATCAACTCTTGTACTACTCATATTATCAAGAACAATCAAGCAGGACGTAGGGTATTACCTCCATCAATAGGGCCTGAACCTGGGTAAACATCGTGTCACCCGCCTCCTGTTACCATCCGCCTAGACGCATAGTTCGGGACCCCCTACCCGAGATCCGCCAGTTTTGACACCGACAAAACCACTTCTCTTTAGGGAGATTGACATGAGTAGAAAATGATTCACAAAAGGAGGCTACTATCTTAGAGTCAAGTCCATATTTAGTGCTAAACTTTTGAAAAGCATCGGTATTCATAAAATATTTAACATGATCATACTTTAGCTTAATACTTGACTCTTTACCTTCGTCGAGTTCCCAATCTTCAGAGTTGCGTTTAATTCTTTCCAAATGATCCCACCGGAATTCAATGGTCTTCTTTATAAAAGAACCAGCACAAGAAGTATCGAGCATGGATCGATCATTATGAGAAAGCCGAGCATAAAATTCTGTATAATAATTTCTCTTGAGAGCTCATGATTGGGGCATGAATATAACTTTGACTTAAGCCTCCCCCAAGCTAGAGCGATATTGTCTCCTTCACAAGGCCAAAAATTATATATGTAATTCCGATCACGATGAACTAGATGCATAGGATAATTTTTTTGGTGGAACTCCAATTTCAATCGATTCCAATTCCAAGATCCAATATCATTGCATAGCCTATACCATGCCAATGCTTTTTTTCCTTTCAAAGATAAAGGGAAAACCTTCTTAATAACTTCATCTCCGGGTAAACCTGCAAGCGTGAACAATCCACAAATTTGTTCCACATATATCAAGTGCATATCAGGATGTTCGGTTCCATCACCTACATAAGGATTGGCTAGCATTTGTTCTATCATACCCGAAGAAATTTCATATTCAATATTTCCAGTAGGTGAAGTGGGTTGAGGGTAGCTAATTGTGGTTCCAGTCGAGGTGAAGATACCCCGAACAAACCCCTCAAAGGATTGTTTCCCATAGTAACAAGTGACATTAAATTTCAGCACACTAGATAAATGTTTCCTTACCAAATTCCACTTACCAAAGGCGCTTCACTCCCCGGCAACGACGCCAGAAAATAGCCTTGATGACCCACAAGTATATGGGATCAATTGTAGCTCTTCTCGATAAGTAAGAGTGTCGAACCCAACGAGGAGCAGAAGGAAATGACAAGTGGTTTTCAGCAAGGTGATGTCTGCAAGTGCTGAAATTGTAAGTAACAGAGTAGTTTGATAGCGAGATATATAATTTGTAACGAGCAAGTAACGATGATAGTAGAAAAAGTTCAGCAAGGTAGCCCAATCCTTTTTAGGCGAAGGACAGGCCAAATGGTCTCTCATGATAAGCAGAGCGTTCTTGAGGGTACACGGGAACTTCATCTAGTCACTTTCACCATGTTGGTTCAATTTGTGTTCGCTACTTTGATAATTTGATATGTGGGTGGACCGGTGCTTAGGTGTTTTTCTTACTGGAACAAACCTCCTACTTATGATTAACCCTCCCGCAAGCATCCGCAACTACGAGAAAAGTATTAAGAAAAAATTCTAACCATAACATTAGACTTTTGGAACCAATCGGCCCCTTACGGAATAGCGCATAAACTGGGGTTTAAGCTTCTGTCACTCTCGCAACCCATCATATAATTGCTACTCCATAATTCATTCCCTTAGGCCCAAATATGGTGAACGGTCATGTAGTCGACGTTCACATGACACCACTAAGGGAATCACAACATACATACTATCAAACTATCGAACACATATCAAGTTCACATGATTACTTGCAACATAATTTCTCCCGTGACCTCAAGAACAAAAGTAACTACTCACAAATGATAATCATGCTCAAGATCAGAGCGGTATTAAATAGTGTATTGGATCTGAACATATAATCTTCCACAAATAAACCATATAGTAATCAACTACAAGATGTAATCAACACTACTAGTCACCCACAAGCACCAATCTATAGTTCCGGTAACAAGATTGAACACAAGAGATGAACTAGAGTTTGAGATGAGATGGTGCTATTGAAGATGTTGATGGAGATTGCCCTCTCCAAGAAGGGAGAGTTGTTGGTGATCATGAAAAAGGACACTCTACCCTTGTCATGGAATTGTCACGATAGATGACCATACGAAAAAGGACTTAGTCGTGAGGCCAATGCATCTATGTGGTAGCTTGAGAGGGGTTGCGTGGGACGAGAGACGCGAGGTTTTAGCCAGGTTCGGCCCCTCACGGTGGAGGTAAAAGCCTACGTCCTTCTTCATTGATATTGATGATGATGATGAACATGATTACAAGGGTGATCTATCTTGAGAGCTATTGACTTGTCTACCTAAACCTAACTTGTGAAAACTTTATCAAACTTATGAAACTTGTCCCTCTTGGGGTGCCCTGCCCCTCCTTATATAAGTTGAAGGGGCGGCTTACATGACTAGTCCTAGTTGGATTAGGATTACTCTATTACAAGTGGAGTCCTAGTCTTGCTTCCTTTGTAAGGGAATATTCCTTATGCTTTCCTCTTAAGCCCGCCCACCATAACACGAGCCGGCCTTCCATGAACCGCCTGTTGGGCCACCAGGTCTTATCGCTCCTCTGACCCGCCGACCGGGTCACCAATGAGTCACCTGGCTTGGTCGGGTCATCAGTGAGTGGAGAGATACGGGCGGGTCACTTAGTGAGTCGCCAAGCCAGGGCGGGTCACCAGTGAGTCGCCAAGTCCGGTCGGGTCATACATCCGGCCAGGTCATATCGCGGGGTATATCCCCAACATTAGCCCCCATTTTAATTTGGATTTATCCATGTTAAACTGATCCTGCAAAATAAACACAAGAACAAATTTGACAGGTTGTGCTCCAGGTTAACAGTTCTTATAAGCCGGTACCTGATCATCCTTAAGTCCTTGTTTATTTCCTCCTTCTGGAAAATCTGGGTCAATATATAGACCAGCTTCATCATCAATTTGTTGACATTGGTTGCTCACAGAAATATTGTGAAGAATAATTCATTTGATTCCGCTCCGAATGCTTAACAAAAATATTGGTCTTGAAATACCCATCTGACTTTTAGCCGTCTTGAAGATGTAGATCTTGCCAATTTGTGGTTACCAAAATTGCCGGGTTATAAATAGATGATGCCGAGTCATAATTATTGCCGACGTCGGGTCAATCTGGTTTACTGAAAACTGAGAATTTGAAGATTTTTCTCCCTTATATCCATATTACCTATAGCCCCCAAGTCTTGAGCAGAACAAAGTGATGACTTAATACTTGCTTCAATATAAATACTGCCACTTTGAAGAAATCCATGTTGTTCATCTCAGTCACTAGTAAAAACTGAATACTCCATATATATAGCCCCCAACTGCCGGTTTGTCATGCTTGTAGCAACCTGGGACTTGTAATTACCTGATGCCCATAAAAACTTCAACTTTGTAGATATGATCATTGAAAATAATATCATATGATGTAATCCTCTCCATGGGGCTCAAACCCACGTCCATAAGGTTAAGAGCTTTGTACTCTTCCAAGTGAGTAGTGTCCCTTTCACTATAATGGATTTAAGACTTGTGTACCTTGAATTGTTAACAGGAGCAATTGGTAACCCCCAAGGGCCGGCTCATTACAATGTGATGAGTCGGGTCTTCAATAAGCTGAGCAAAAAATGACTTTGCATTAGCCCCCAAGTGCCATGGTGCATGCTAGCAGTGACATGGGACTCGCATATTTGATGTAATCTCAACTTGAATATTGTAGCCCCCAAGTGTTGGGTCGTAAGCCTGCAGCGACTCGGGACTATTCCTTCCATTGTAGAATAATATATATCCATTGATAAAATAATAGCCATTGCGCTGAAGCGACTTTAAAAACCTCAATCATAATATTGGTTATTGATAACCATAATAAAAATCCAGCCATGTTGGCTATTAAAGATTTGAATAATATAACCCGGTTTGAAAACCTCAATCATTCAATATCATCATGAAAATCAAGCCAAGTTGGGCTATTATCATATACTGGCGACTTAGAGTCTGCCATCCTGGAGGATTGCAAAGACCCAAAGATGCTTCAAATATGAGCCATAAGTAGGGCAGCTTGGCCCAATTTGTAAAACCAAATGGCAAAAAAGAAATCGTATAAAGAAAAGAAAGCAAAAAATTCGAGGCTTTTGAAGGCCGCCAAGCCAAAGTGTCTTCTTCGATGAAACTAGCCCGAGCCACTGTAAGGTACGTGCTTTCCGTGAGCCTGACTCACAGTACCCAATCGACATTTGAACCCAGATAAAGTCAGGTCTTGCTTTATAGACTTATCAGGAGTACGCGGGGTCAGATTAACATCATACATCACGGGACGATTTATCCAAGTTTCAAGGAAGGAGGCTTATGAAGCATGGATCTATCCTAACTATCTGTAAGCTGTGCTCTCACATGACAAACCGGTGTTTTAACCTTAACGAGCTCAGATCTTGGTCGAATACGCCATAAAGACTGATCGTTAACAGTTCGGCGGGTCAATCAGGATTACCTAATGGAGTTGAAGCAGGTGGTTACAGGTAGGACGACCCGGAAAGGTTATGTTCTCTTTGGTCGAATACGCCTATGTTTTAATAAACCTGGTCAAGAGAGTAGTAACGCTATGTTCTCTTTGGTCGAATACGCCTATGTTTGAACAGCAAGCCCCCAAGTGACATACTGACAAGTGTGGCATTGAGCCGATCAAGAGGGATATTCACAGCTCTGATTCGAATACGATCAGGAAGCCCCCAAGTGACCATAATAAGATGAGCCCATAAGGCAGGATACCCATGTTTGAACCGTGCATCATGACAGCAAATTCTCTTTAGCAACCTTTTATTTTTCTTGAGCCGGAATTTTAAACCGGATATTGAGAGCTTCAGTGCTTTGTGGGAGACAGATTTCCTGTGAGCCGGATTTTGAACCAGAATCCTTCTTTTTAAGCCAGAAATTTTCTGATGGCCTTCAAATTTTCACCAATATGGCAGTAGCCTCCGGGTCCGGGTTATTTTCCTTCCAATGACCCACAGTTCTTGAATTCACTAAAACCAGCCAATTCGGCCGAGTCATGTCATTGTAGCCCCCGAGTCTTAAGATGACTCGAAGAGTTGGCTTGAGATTCTCCATATTTAACCGTGATGTAAACCGGCATATAGTTGAACAGCAGAATGCTGGAATTTATCTAAACCAGAAGCTTGAAGCGAATTGACAATTTCCTCAACACTCATTGCGCACTTCCGGTATGAGTTATTCAACAGCTCAGTGATATAATATTCCCTTTTGCAGTATACAATTTATCCTGCATTGGAGAACTTGCAAACCAGAATAGTTTCTCTTTTAAAGAAAGCAATATGTAATAATAAAATATACTGGATGGATTTCACCTGATATGTCAGGCCAAAAATTATCCATCGCGGAGTTGATGATCACCACGATGAAGCTGAAATCAATCACGGCCGAGTCGGCCGCGAGAGCAAATAAATGAACTAGCCACGGCGTTGTAAGCCGGCGCGGACGGGCGAGTCAATCGCATGTGCGGTAAGCCGTGCGGATGAGCGAGTCAATCGCAGGCGTGGTAAGCCAAGCGAGTCAACCACATCATGTTGATGTACATTGCGCACACTCGTTCCTCGAGGAGTATGGCACAGACAAACGTTGGTATAGAATGTTGCCAGCTCATGCTCCATACCCGCGGTATAAACATAATTATCCTGCGTACAAAAAATATAGCAGGGCGGAGTAGTTGTTTGTCAAAAGAAATGAACATGTACTTGACAAAAAATATACAGGATAAATATCACCTGATTGTTTTTGTTCGACGAGTCTTTCAGAGCTTTTCTTCATCTTTGGTCTGGGTGCAAATGCCCTCACATGCAACATTATACGCATGCTTGCCCCGTCCATCATTTGGTACCTATCTATAGAGTAGGAGTATTTTGCATTGACTTGGGTCTTCATGTTTGGGAACGATGAAAAGTAGAGGCAACGGCGGCGGCTCAGCAAGCGTCCACAAAAACTATGGCTCAGAGACGGCTTGCAGCCGATGAGTGGCAGCAGTCGTGGAAAACGATGACCCTTCAGTGGCGGCGGAGTGGAGCGGCTTGGCGTGTGCGAGCTGCAGTAGAAGGATGCCGGCGATGTACATCGGCGACTCAAGGCGTGGCGGTAGGCTTAGGCCATAGAGGAGCGACGAAGGTAGCTTGGTCGCATGGGTTGCTTAGTGCCAGGATGAGTGGCCGGCAGCTTAACGTGACAGACCGGTGGCTCGCAAGCCACAGAGGAGCAGTGAAGGCAGCTTGCCCGGCTTGAAGCAGGGTGACGCGGGAGACGGCGCTGCAGATCTAGACCCGGTCAGGCGCAGGTAGGCGCAAAATGGAGAGACGGCGAACCGGAGCCAGCGGCGCACACTAACATGGTGACGCAAGCCAGAGCGGAGGCGCGCAGGCACGGCCTCATGCAGGAGTGAATCGGACCGGGTCACAGGCTACAGAAGGCGGGCCGAGACGACGCCGGTGAGTCGGCGAGAGAGGAAACAGTTTGGGGCTGCTCGTTGTAGAATCAGACAAAGGCGACTTAAAGCGGCAGAACGGCATGGTCGAGGAGGCGTTCGTAGCTAGCAGCAGAGCCCCATAGTATGGATGGCTAGCAGTAGAGCCCCGCAGCAAGGCGACCCAGGGCCAGCCACGGCGGAGGCGGCTCGGAGTCAGCAGGAGCAGCCCGAGGTGGCGGGGGTGACTTTAAGGGATGTCCGGCGCGGCCTCCGGGGTGACTCGAGGAGGTTGTAGGCGAGGCCAAGGTAACCCGTCCAGGCGGCTTGTAGCGGAGGATGTGGCTTGCAACAGAGGAATCAGACCGGCGAGACGGCTCAGCATAGAGCAACCCGGAGCAGATGGCGTACGCAGCCCGGGGGGAAACTGATGGTTCAACGACACACATCCGGGTGGAGCGGTAGCAAAAGGGAGAGGCGACGCCGGCTTCTAAGGGAGCAGCGAAGCAGTGAGGCGAGTCTGCAGCCACGGCGGCAGGTTGGAGAAGTGATACCTCTTGAGCACTGCGTTGGTTTTCCCTTGAAGAGGAAAGGGTGATGCAGTAGAGCAGCGTAAGTATTTCCCTCGGTTTTTGAGAACCAAGGTATCAATCCAGTAGGAGGCCACGCACGAGTCCCTCACACCTACACAAACAAATAAACTCCTCGCAACCAATGCGATAAAGGGGTTGTCAATCCCTTCACGGTCACAAATGAGAGTGAGATCTGATAGATATGAAAAGATAATATTTTTGTTATTTTTATGATAAAGAGAAATAAAGATGCAAGTAAAATAAATGGCAAAGGAAAGAACTAAGTATTGGAAGATTAATATGATGGAAAATAGACCCGGGGGCCATAAGTTTCACTAGAGGCTTCTCTCGAGAGCATAAGTATTACGGTGGGTGAACAAATTACTGTTGAGCAATTGACAGAATTGAGCATATTTATGAGAATATCTAGGTATGATCATGTATATAGGCATCACGTCCGAGACAAGTAGACCGACTCCTGCCTGCATCTACTACTATTACTCCACACATCGACCACTATCCAGCATGCATCTATAGTATTAAGTTCAAGAGAACAGAGTAACACTTTAAGCAAGATGACATGATGTAGAGGGATAAACTCATGCAATATGATTTAAACCCCATCTTGTTATACTCGATGGCAACAATACAATACGTGCCTTGCTGCCCCTACTGTCACTGGGAAAGGACATCGCAAGATTGAACCCAAAGCTAAGCACTTCTCCCATTGCAAGAAAGATCAATCTAGTAGGCCAAACCAAACTGATAATTCGAAGAGACTTGCAAAGATAACCAATCATACATAAAAGAATTCAGAAGATTCAAATATTGTTTTATAGTGACCCGACCTCAAACGGTCAAGTCTCTTTTCTTCAGTGTCATCCCTGGATCGGTAATGATGACACACACAGTACTCAAGGATTTATAACAGAGTAGCAATCACACACTTATTACATCGAATGTCTCAAAAGAGAACTTATTACAATAAATATGGCTTAAGGCCATCTAATACGATAACATCGGAAGGCTTGGAAGATAAAGTGAGTCCATCAACTCCAACGGCATAGCTGAGCTGCATGACGATGACCTAACGAACCTTACTCCTTGTCTGAAAAGTCTGCAACATAATACGTTACAGCCCGAAAATGGGTCAGCACATGGAATATGCTGGTAAAGTAACACAGTAGAGAAAGAACCGAATAATACTATCACTACATGCATATTTGGCTGGTGGAAAACTCTATGGTTACAGTTTTCGCGAAAAGCCAATTTTTTCCTACAACAAAGGAATATATTTTATTTAACTATCATGGTAGTTGAAACATCATTGAGAAGGTTCCTCCAACTCAATCCCAATTAAAGTAATTAACAACCCAACAATATTATTTTAGAGTGATGATATACTTATGATACTCCAAGTACTAGATACTCAAGATGTCCATAACCGGGGATACGACTAACCATGATTAGTTTATACACTTTGCAGAGGGTTGCGCACTTTTCCCCACAAGACCCGATCTCCTCTGTTGGATTTCTCGCACTACATGGTGTTTGAGAAACGGATGACCGAGACACAGTCTTTCAGAAGCATTAACCCCTTACTCCGGGCAGACCATACCAACCTACATCCCTCTACCCACTGATCCACCTCTTCGGGAGCTTCACGCAACTTACTCAACTATGCTAGAGCCCATAATAGCTTGTGGCTGCACACGGAAGTTTCTAGCATGAAAATATCTCAGTTCCCTTTGAGCCTGTGTGGCGGACCATAGGATTATCTCACGGGTACTCTGGGATATCCTAGGACAACACTGGATTCCCCAGGTGCCCAACAAACAATCCACCCAGATGTGTATTCAAGTTGCCACCTTAAGTTGAACCATTAATTACAATCTCACATCTGTCATGGATTTCACTCACCCAAACCATGTCTACGAGCATAGCATAGCAATAAAAGCAATACGTAGAAGTAACTCCCAAGGGTTTGAATATAACAGGGCAATAGGTTCTACCTCATCAACTACTTCCCAACCCACATGTTAATCACAACCTAACCATGCAATGTTTGAGGATTGGAACTAATGCATAAAAACTGGGTGATAAAGGGGTATGATCAGAGTGTTACTTGCCTTGCTGATGATCCGTAAAACCTAGGGACTCGTAGTAGCACGCTTCGCACTCCGGGTGTTCTATCGCAAACAAACAATAGCATACATAAGAAATCAAGCAAAGAAATACGGGTAAATATCAAATAAGAAGATATAACCAGAAAGTTCAACTTAAGAACTCCAGTTTGCGAAAAGAATCAAATCAAACAGAGCAATGAAAGTCAAACTGCAAAAGAAACAAGATCCGTTTACTAATCTGGACTAAGGTCAAATTTTACAGTAGCAAAAACTTATTCAAGTTGGTTAAACGGAAAGACGGTTTCGAGACGAAGATCTAGGCGCTTGAATCGCCTGATTCCGACAAACGAGCGAAAAGATAAACTAAAACGAAAATCGGATCAGAAATCGCGATTGAAAATAATTGCGGAAAATCTGAGAAAAAGAAAACTGACGAACATGCTAACGAACGAGCGTTCATTGTCTGCGGCTAATGTGTGAACTCCGTTCGTTAAAACAAACTTACGAACGAACGTCCGCAAAGTAACTAAACCGCGAAAAATCGGCGAATTGATCTATCAATAAAAACTAGGGTTTCTAACAAAAAACCGAACCGGGTTTTTAAAAAAACGAACGACGCTATACCTCCGTGAGGTTCCAGCGTGGCGGGGCGGCTCCGACAAGTGGGGAGGCGGCGGTGTGGGCAAGCGGAAGCGGCGGCGGCACGACAGCGAGGCAGCGGC
>NC_041380.1:322255089-322263121 GCF_002162155.2 Triticum dicoccoides | reverse complement strand
GCGGGGTGGCTTGGGGCTCTAGGGGGGGTGCGGCGGCTTATAAGGGAGGGGGCGGGTGCGGTGGCTTGGGGAAGGGGGCGGGCGGCGCGTGTCCGGGTCGGACACGGCGGCGGCGGCGGCGGAGGAGGAGCCGCTCGGGACTCCTTTCTTGAGCCGGTGCGGGGAGGCAGCGCGGCTGGGCCGGCTCGGCCTCGGCCCGGTGCGGTCCGGCGGGAAGTCTCTTTTTTTTAAAATAATTTCGCCGGACTAAAATAAATCCTAGAAAATAAAATAGAAATCAAAAAATGCCGAAACAAAATTTCACCATCTAAATAGAAATATTTAGAACAAGATGAACGTTTTCTTGGCCCTAAAATGCAACTTTGAAAAACGTACAATTTTTCTAATTCAAATAAAATAGCAATAAATCCGGATAAAATCAAATATTTGATTTTAATCTTTTTCCTCCAATATTTCATTTATTTTGGAGAAGTCATATTATCTCCTCTCATATATTTTAATATGAAATATTTTCGGAGAGAAAAATAATTAAAACCAAAAATCCTCATTTTGATATTTGGTAAAACCCAAATATGAAAACAGGGAAATCCCCAACTCTCTCTGAGGGTCCTTGAGTTGATTAGGATTTCGAGGATCGCAAAACGAAATGCAACAAAATATGATATGCATGAATGATCTATGTATAACATTCCAAATTGAAAATTTGGGATGTTACAAACCTACCCCCCTTAAGATGAATCTCGCCCTCGAGATTCAGGTTGGCTAGAGAATAGGTGTGGGTGGTCTTTGCGAAGATCATCCTCTCGTTCGCAGGTGGATTCATCCTCGGTATGGTGGCTCCACTGAACTTTACAAAACTTAATAACCTTGCTGCGGGTGACTCGGCTGGCAAATTCTAGAATCCTGACTGGCTTCTCCTCATAGGTCAAATCACTGTCCAACTGAATCGCCTCCAAGGGTATTGTATCTCTTAACGGTATATCAGCCATCTCAGCATGACACTTCTTCAGCTGTGAAACATGAAATACATCATGAACTCCTAACAGTCCTTCAGGTAACTCCAACTTGTAGGCAACTTCTCCCATACGTTCCAAAATTTGATACAGTCCTACAAATCTCAGGGCTGACTTTCCCTTAACTCCAAAACGTTTCACTCCTCGCAGGGGTGACACTCGCAGATATGCTCTGTCTCCAATTTCATAGGTTATTTCCTTGCATTTCGGATGTACATAACTCTTCTGTCTGGACTGAGCTATCTTCAGCCTCTGATCAACTTAACTTTCTCTTCAGACTCTTTGATCAAATCTGGTCCAAACAACTGTCGGTCTTCGGCTTCATCCCACATCAACGGTGTTCTGCACCTTCGTCCATACAGGGCTTCGAACGGTGCCATTTTCAAACTGGCTTGGTACCTATTGTTGTATGAGAACTCCGCGTAGGGCAAATTGTCATCCCAACTAGATGCATAATCTAGCGCACAGGCCCTCAACATATCCTCCAGAATCTGGTTGACTCTCTCGGTCTGTCCATCTGTCTGTGGGTGGAATGTTGTACTGAAATCCAACCTTGTCCCAAAGTTTGGTGCAGCTGATGCCAAAACTTTGAACTAAACTGTGTCCCTCTATCCGATACGATGGTCCTCGGAACTCCATGCAGACATACGATATTGGTCATATATATCTTGGCCAACTTTGCACTTGTATAGGTGGTTTTCACTGGGATAAAGTGAGCCACTTTGGTCAAGCGATCAACTACTACCCATATAGAATCATATCCTGATTTGGTCCTGGGTAATCCGGTGATAAAAGCCATGCCAAGTTTATCCCACTTCCATTCGGGTATCTGCATAGGCTGTAACAATCCTGCTGGCTTTTGATGCCCAGCCTTCACTCTCTGACATACATCACATACGGCTACATACTCGGCAATATCCTTCTTCATACCAGTCCACCAGAAATGCTCCTTCAAATCCAAATACATCTTGGTGTTTCCAGGGTGTATCGAGTATGGTGAGTCATGAGCCTCCTGAAGTATTAACTTCCCGATCTCTGTGTTATTAGGCACATAAACACGGTCCTCGAACCATAAGGTGTCGTGCTCATCCTCACGAAAACCTTTGGCCTTTCCTTCGCTCATTCTCTCTTTTATCTCGGCAACCTCTTTGTCATCCTTCTGAGCTTCTCGAATCTTTCCTAACAATGTAGACTGAACCTCCATTGTTGCAACAAAACCTCTAGGAACAATCTCCAATCGAAGTTCCCTGAGATCCTCTGCTAACTCCTTCGGCAATCCCGTGCTCACTAGGGTATTAGCATAACTCTTCTGGCTCAAGGCATCTGCTACGACATTAGCCTTGCCTGGATGATAGTGAAGCTTCATGTCATAATTCTTTATAAGCTCCAACCATCTCCTATGCCTAAGGTTCAGCTCCTTCTGTGTGAAAATGTACTTCAAACTCTTATGATCCGTGTACACATCACAACGATTTCCAATAAGGTAATGCCTCTAGGTCTTCAACGCATGCACTACAGCAGCCAACTCCAAATCATGCGTGGAATAATTCAACTCGTGCGGTTTCAGTTGTCGCGAGGCATACGAAACAACCCTTCCGTCCTGCATAAGCACACTTCCAAGTCCTAGGCGAGAGGCATCGCAATACACTTGAAACTCCTTGCGTATATCCGGAAGAATCAGCACTGGGGTTGTAGTCAAATGTTTCTTTAACTCCTGAAAACTTGCTTCACATTCTTCTGTCCATTTAAATTTGCTATCCTTCTTCAATAACTCCGTCATTGGCTTCGTAATTTTGGAAAAATTCTCAATGAATCTTCGATAGTATCCTGCGAGTCCAAGAAAACTGCGGATCTCGCTAACTGAAGTGGGTGCCGACCATTCAGTGACTGACTGAACCTTGGTAGGATCTACTGCTACACCTTCTCCTGATATAACATGTCCAAGGAATCCAACTTCCTTCAGCCAAAACTTGCATTTGCTGAACTTGGCATACAACTGATGTTCCCTGAGTTTCTCGAGAACTAAACGAAAATGCTCTTCGTGCTCCTCCTCGTTCTTCGAATATACCATTATATCATCAATGAACACCACAATGAACTTATCCAAATATTCCATGAACACTTTGTTCATCATGCTCATGAAGTAGGCAGGGGCGTTAGTTAGTCCAAACAACATGACTGTATATTCATATAACCCGTACCGTGTGGTGAATGTTGGCTTTAGTATGTCCTTCTCTCGTATCTTCAGCTGGTGATATCGAGATCACAGATTGATCTTTGAAAACACCTTAGCTCCTTGCAACTGGTCGAATAAATCATTGATCATCGGTAGTGGGTATTTGTTCTTGATCGTTACCTCATTTAACGCACGATAATCAACAACCATTCTTAGAGACTTATCCTTCTTCTCGAACAAAAGCACTGGGGCTCCCCACGGTGATGAGCTCCATCAAATGTAACCTTTCTCCAATAACTCCTTGATCTGTTTCTTAATCTCCCCCAGATCATTTGCGGGCATCCGATATGGTCTCTTCGATATAGGCCCGGTGCCTGGCAACAACTCTATCAAAAACTCGATGTCTCGATCCGGTGGCATGCCTGGTAACTCCTCTGGAAAAACATCCGGGTAATCCTTGACTACAGGCACTTCCTCCTGAACAACTCCCGTGAGGGTATTTAATTGGCTACTCCTTGGCGCATGCCTAGATACATACTTGATCCTTTTTCCCTCCAGGGTGGTGAGACAAATTGACTTACTAACACAGTCAATGATTCCTCCATACTTTGACATCCAGTCCATTCCTAATATCACATCCAATCCTTGTGACTCCAAGATTATTAGGTCGGACGGAAAAAACATGGCTACCAATGGTTAAGGGTATCTGGTCGCACCATCGACTAGCCATATACTCTGCTCCAGGTGAACTTACTAACAGATGGGTCCTAAGGGTTTGGGTTGGTAGTCTAAACTTATCCACGAATTCCCTTGATATGTATGAATGTGATGCACCAGTATAAAAAAGAACAAGGGTGGTAAAAGACTTAACCAAAAACTTACCAATAACCGCGTCTGGCTGCTCTTCAACCTCCTCCACGTTGACGTGGTTCACTTGTCCTTTGTTGAATGGATTGGGCTTCTTTCCAGCGATCCCATTATCGTTTCCATTCTTCGCTTTGGGGCACTCCGTGGCATAGTCTTCCCGCACTTGAAACAAGTAATGTGGCTTAGGTCTCTCTTCGTGGGTGTGGCTGGATTGGAGCGGTTCTGATTGTTGCTACCTCCATTCCCATTCCCATTCCTTGGGCCAGTATGACTATGGTTACATCCTCCATTATGGGTGTGGCCTCCATGGTTATGACAAGTCCTCCCGAGTTCGGGGTTAGGCGAGGCTTCTGCTGAGCTCCTGAATTATACCTTCCTTATCCATACTTCCTCTTACGGCTCTCAATCTACTGCTGCTTCCCTTCGATCATAAGAGCCTTATCTACCAACTCCTGGTAGTTGTTGAATGTTGCTACCATCAACTACATGCTCATCTCATCATTCAGCCCTTCCATAAACTTCTCCTGCTTTGTAGCATCTGTGGCCACATCATCAGGGACATAGCGAGATAACTTGCTAAACTCATCCGCATACTAAGCCACAGTACGGTTCCCCTGGCGTAAGTTGTTGTAACGCCCTTGATGCGACTATATCTCCTACGTGTCGAAGCACAACTTAGAGGCATAACCGCATTGAAAGCAAAGTCGCAAGTAAGGTAATCTTCACAAAAACCCATGTAAATAGATAATAAGGGGAAAGGTACATAGTTCGCTTACACTCGCCACGTCACACAAAGTACATAAAATAGCATTACAATCATCCAATACACTCATGGTCCGACTATGGTACCAAAATAAAAGATCAACCCCAACATGCGACACGGTCCCGATCGCCCCAACTGGGCACCACTACTGATCATCAGGGAAAGACACATAGTAACGGCGTGAGTCTTCGTCGAACTCCCACTTGAGCTCAAGCGCATCATCTGGAACGGAGTCATCGGGCCCTGCATCTGGTTTGGAAGTAATCTGTGAGCCACGGGGACTCAGCAATCTCGCACCCTCGCGATCAAGACTATTTAAGCTTATAGGTAAGACAAGGTAATATGTGGAGCTGCAGCAAGCGACTAGCATATATGGTGGCTAACCTATTCGCAAAAGAGAGCGAGAAGAGAAGGCAAAGCACGAACGAAGAACTAAAGAACAACCTACGGCAGACATAACTCCAACACCGTGTTCACTTCCCAGACTCTGCCGAGAAGGGACCATCATGGTTACACACGCAGTTGATTCATCTAATTAAGTTAAGGTTCAAGTTATCTACAACCGGACATTAACAAATTCCCATCTGCCCATAACCGCGGGCATGGCTTTCGAAAGTTCAAATCCCTACAGGGGAGTCCCAACTTAGCCCATCACAAGCTCTCACGGTCAACGAAGGATAAACCTTCTCCCGAGACATTCCGATCAGACTCGGCATCCCGGTTCTACAAGACAACTTCGACAAAGATAAAACAAGTCCAGCAACACCGCCCGAATGTGCCGACAAATCCCAATAGGATCTGCACATAACTCGTTCTCAGGGCACACTCAGATGAGACTAGCTATGAGTAAAACCAAACCTCAAGTTTCCCCGAGGTGGCCCCGCAGGCAGCTTAGTCGGACCAACACTCAGAGGAGCACTGACCCAGGGGGGTTTAAATAAGATGACCCTTGGGCTCCGGAAACCCAAGAGAAAAAGAGGCTAGGTGGCAAATGGTAAAACCAAGGTTGCGCATTGATGGAGGAGTTTTATTCAAGGCGAACTGTCAAGGGGTTCCCATTATCACCCAACCGCGTAAGGAACGCAAAATCCGGGAACATAACACCGATATGACGGAAACTAGGGCGGCAAGAGTGGAACAAAACACTAGGCAAAAGGCCGAGCCTTCCACCCTTTACCAAGTATATAGATGCATTAAGATAACAAGATAATATAATGATATCCCAACAATAAACAATGTTCCAACAAGGAACGATCTCCAATCTTCACCTGCAACTAGCAACGCTATAAGAGGGGCTGAGCAAAGCGGTAACATAGCCAATCAACGGTTTGCTAGGACATGGTGGGTTAGAGGTTTGACATGGCAATTTGGGAGGCATGATAAGCAAGTGGTAGGCATCATAGCATAGGCATAGCAAAAGAGCGAGCATCTAGCAAGCAAAGATAGAAGTGATTTCGAGGGTATGATCATGTTGCCTGCAAAGTTGTCAGAGTTGACTTGGTCCTCGTAAGCAAACTCAACGGGCTCCTCGTTAGCGAACTCGTCTCCGGGCTCTACCCAAACAAGACAAACAAGCAAAAGGAACACAATCAACCACGTGCAAAGCTCAAACAACATGATGCAAACATGGTATGCTATGCGGGATGCGATATGTGATGCATATGCAAAGATTTGACAAGGAATGATTGAATCTAGCCTCAACTTGGAAATCCAAGAGTGCCACTGGAAAGGTGAGGTGATTTCGGTTGAAATCGATACAAAGAACACCGGAATCGGATGCACGGTTTAGAAATGGCAAGCAAAACAAATATGACACCGGTCTGCGATAAACAACAAGTAGCCATCTAAAAGCATCAAGATAATTATGCTACAGCACTCAAACATGGCAACAAAATACATGGCAGGGATCCACTCATAATGCTTGACAAAAGATGAACACTGAGCTACGGCCGATTCATCCATTGACAGGTTCAAACTAGCATGTCAAAAATGCAAACGATAACAGGTTTCAGACTTAGTGAAATTAACACTAGTCTGAAATTTCAGATCAGGTAGCACATTTTCGAGCATGAAAACTATATGCTACAGGAACTTAACATGGCAAAGCAAGGCATGACATGAAGCTACTCAAAGAGCTTAACGAAAGTCCCTCAGTGACCGTGAGCCAAAAGGGATCAGAAAATACAATTGCAAGCATGTGAACATGGCAAAAACATAATCAGATCACAGACTTGGAGAAAAACTGGAACATGCAAATCTGTTAGCGAGTAGGCATGTTTACGAGCTCGATGCACTCACTACGGAGCAAGGCATGACCAACTAAGCATACACCCAACAAGAATACATATCATAAAAGCTAGACATGGCAAGAACAACAACATATCATGCACGGAACAACAACAACACCCTCGGCAAAATCGCTAACAAGTAGACAATCTGCCAGGAATCACGAAATAGCAAAAGTAGAGCTCGATTGACTCAAGCTAGGTTGCTCCATAATTGCAAACAAAGACATGGATGGATATAGCACCATGACATTAACAAATCATCCTTACTGATCATCCTCAAACGAGGCACGGATCACTAGGAAACAACATGAACATATGGCATATTGATAAAAACAGATCAAGGACTTAGAGAAATTCTAAGTCCCTGAAATCAGCATTAACGAATGCACTACTTTGCAAGCTTTTGCTAGTCACCACACATGTCACAAAAATACATGGTAAGCACCTCTGTAAAGATGGCATGGCATATAACAAAACACATGTAGAGCTCAGGAGCATAGCATGCACACATTAAACATGGAAAAAATGACAAAAAGCTATTTGGTGCAGCAGATCTGACAATTATCTCAAATAGCTCTCTTCCAACAGCATTTCTGGCATCAAGATGAGCTCAAATGAAAATGATGCAATGAGATTAAATGATGTACTCTCTGAGACGAACATGTTGATATGCAACACACCCAAAACGGAGTTACGGCATGATGAAAAACGCAAAATATCTAGGGTTCTGGGCAAAAGTCAACCGAGTGGATCTCCTCAGATCCAGATCTACACGCTTCCCGAGGCGGTCGCCGGAGAGCACTGTAGATGACGACGAACTCGCCGGAGAGGAGGGGCCGGCCGGAGTCGAGGTGGTCCGGCGAGGGGGTTGCTGGAGACGAGGGGAGGCCGGACGGCGGGGGCGGCGTCCCCTGCGGCGGTTCCG
>NC_041380.1:322244883-322254551 GCF_002162155.2 Triticum dicoccoides | reverse complement strand
GGCGTCAGGCGGTCCCGGCGGGGCGGCGGGCAGAGCGGGGCGGCGCAGCGAGTCGCCGGGCGGCGAGGCGCGTGGTTCGGGGGCGCGGGCCGGGAGGGCCTGCGGCGGGCTTCACGGGCCAGCACGGTTCGCGGCGAAGTGGGGCGCCGGCTGGGACACGTGGCGGACGGCGATTGGTCGGCGGCGCGGGCGGACACGTCCGTCGGTGGCGTTTTTGTCCGGTCGCGAGGAGAGGGAGAGGGTTAGGGTTTCACCCATGAATTTCGGAGGGGGTTCTTTATATAGGCATTGAGGGAGCTAGGAGAGTCCAAATGAGGTGCAGTTTTCGGCCACGCGATCATGATCGAACGCTCTAGATGATGGATAGGGTTTTGGTGGGTTTTGGGCCAAAATGGAAGGGTGTTGGGCTGCAACACACACGAGGCCTTCTCGGTCCCTTGGTTAACCGTCGGAGTATCAAACGAAGTCCAAATGGCACGAAACTTGACAGGCGGTCCACCGGTAGTAAACCAAGGCCGCTTGGCAAGTCTTGGTCCAATCTGGAAATGTTTAACCCCCACACACGAAAAGAAGGTAGAAAGGACCATCGGAGGAGATAGGAGCGCCAGAATGCAAAACGGACAACGGGGAAAATGCTCGGATGCATGAGATGACCACGTATGCAAATGCAATGCACATGATGACATGATATGAGATGCATGATGACAACAACAACAACACACGGAGACAAAAACCCGAACCCGAGGAAATAAAATAACTTAGCGCCGGAAACGGCAAGAGTTGGAGTACATATTAGGTAAATTACATCCGGGGTGTAATAACACTCCACCACTACGAAAGGATCTCGTCCCGAGATCTAGGACTGGAAGAACGCCGGGTACTCAGAACGGAGGTGATCCTCGCGTTCCCAGGTGGCTTCACGGTCGGAATGGTGTG
Source organism: Triticum dicoccoides (assembly GCF_002162155.2). Lineage (NCBI taxonomy): Eukaryota > Viridiplantae > Streptophyta > Magnoliopsida > Poales > Poaceae > Triticum > Triticum dicoccoides. The sequence goes on along the minus strand of NC_041380.1, from coordinate 322,253,615 downwards.
ACCACTTGACTTTGAGGAATTTGATTGACTTATTGCGATTCTTGCGTTCAGTCTCTTCAAGAATAGCATCGGGGTGCTCATGATAAGAGAGATCTTCTTGGAGATCAATGTCTTCAAAGTTGATGGTGCGATCAGGAGTCTTGAAGCACTTGCGGAGCTGAGAGACATGGAACACGTCGTGCACATTTGCAAAGTTTGAAGGAAGCTCGAGTTGATAGTCGAGATCGCCTCTCTTGCTGGCGATTTTGAAAGGACCCATGTATCTAGGGGCAAGCTTCCCTTTGATACCGAAGCGACGAGTACCTTTTATTGGAGAGACACGGAGGTACACATGATCTCCGATCTCGAAAGCCAAATCACGGTGCTTACTATCATAGTAGCTCTTCTGGCGCGATTGCGCTGCTTTGAGGTTATCACGAATGACTTTGCACATATCCTCTGCCTCAGTGATCAAGTCATTTCCAAGAAGTTTACGTTCACCGGTTTCTGACCAGTTAAGAGGAGTACGGCACTTCCTGCCATACAGAATTTCGAATGGGGCCTTGCCCGAACTTGCTTGAAAACTATTGTTGTAGGAGAATTCAGCATATGGAAGACAATCCTCCCACTTCATACCGAAGGAGATAACGCAAGCCCTGAGCATATCTTCAAGAATCTGATTGACACGCTCGACTTGACCGCTAGTTTGAGGATGGAAAGCTGTGATGAAGCGGATGTTGGTGCCCATGGCCTTCTGAAAAGAATCCCCAAAATTGGAGGTAAATATGCTGCCACGGTCTGAAGAGATCAACTATGGAATACCGTGTAGAGAGACAATCCCAGAGGTATACAGCTCCGCCAATTGAGCTGTAGTGATAGACTCTTTGATAGGCAGAAAGTGAGCCACTTTAGTGAGTTTGTCAATGACAACAAATATAGCATCATTGCCACGCTTGGACTTTGGAAACCCAGTCACGAAGTCCATCTCAATGTGGTAAAACTTCCATTCTGGAATGGCAAGAGGTTGGGGGAGACCAGCTGGGCGTTGGTGTTCTGCCTTCACTCTTCTGCAGACATCACACTCATTCACGAACTGAGCAATCTCGCGCTTCATTCGAGTCCACCAATAAGCCTGCTTGAGGTCATGATACATCTTCGTACTCCCATGGTGGATGGAGAGGAGTGAATTGTGCACCTCATTCATGATAACTTTACGAAGGTCACCCTTGGGCACAACAATACGATCCTCGAAGAAGAGAGTATCCTTGTCATCAAGGCGATAGCACTTGTACTTGGGTTGACTCTTGGCAATCCCAATCTTGACCTTCTTCACCATAGCATCAAGAAGTTGAGCCTCGCGAATCTGGTCTTCCAAAGTAGGAGAGACTTGAAGGTTGGCGAGGAAACCTTGAGGAACAACTTGCAGATTGAGTTTGCGGAAAGCTTCACAAAGCTCGGGTTGGTAAGGCTTGAGAATCAGACTGTTGCAGTAAGCCTTCCCGCTCAAAGCGTCAGCGATCACATTGGCATTGCCTGGAGTATACTCGATACTCGGATTATACTCTTGAATCATTTCGACCCAACGAGTCTGCCTGAGGTTGAGATTAGGCTGAGTGAAGATGTACTTGAGACTCTTGTGGTCAGTGAAGATGTCCACTTTTCACCCCAATAAGAGATGTCTCCAAGTCAACAGAGCATGCACAACTGCCGCCAACTCGAGGTCATGAGTGGGGTAGTTCTTCTCGTTGGGATTCAACTGATGAGAGGTATAAGCCACAACTTTCTTCTCTTGCATCAACACTGCACCAAGACCTTGAAGAGAGGCATCGCAGAAGACCTCGAACGGTTTGGATTCATCAGGAGGAGTCAGAACTGGAGCAGTGACCAATTTCTCTTTCAAAGTGTTGAAAGCGATGTCACATTCCGGAGACCAAACATACTTGACGTGCTTCTGGAGAAGGTTTGAAAGAGGCTTCGCGATCTTTGAAAAGTTCTCAACGAACCTTCGACAGTAGCTTGCGAGACCAAGGAAGCTACAAAGTTGCTTCACGTTCTGAGGTGGTTCCCAATTCACAATTGCAGACACCTTCTCAGGATTCACCGCAATGCCCTTGGCAGAGATGATATGCCCAAGATAGAGAACCTCATCGAGCCAAAACTCGCACTTTGAGAACTTGGCGTAGAACTGATGTTCACTGAGCTTATCGAGCACCAAACGCAAGTGCTTGGCATGATCTTCCTTGTTCTTCGAAAAGACCAGAATGTCATCAAGATAGACCAAAACAAAGTCATTTGTATAGGCATTGAAGATGAAGTTCATCATGCGAGAGAAAGTCGGAGGAGCGTTGACGAGGCCAAAAGACATGACAGTGTATTCATATGAACCATAGCTTGTTCTGAAAGCCATCTTGGGAATATCTTGCTCACGGATTCGAATCTGGTGATAGCCCATACGGAGATCAAGCTTGGAGAATACTTGGGCACCTTTGAGTTGTTCGAACAGCTCATTGATGTTGGGAAGTGGGTACTTGTTCTTGATAGTCTTCTTGTTCAATGGACGGTAGTCAACACAAAGTCGGGTTGTTCCATCCTTCTTCTTCACAAAAAGAACTCCACAACCCCACAGAGAAGAACTAGGTCGGATAAGACCCATTCGCTCTTGAATATCGAGTTGCTTCTTCAGCTCCTTCAACTCTTCAGGTCCGAGCTTGTAAGGACGTTTGCAAACCGGTTCCGTGCCAGGCTCAAGATCGATGACGAATTCAACTGGCCGGTGCAGAGGCATTCCTGGAAGCTCTTCTGGAAAGACGTCTTGATATTTGCAAACGACTGGAATTTGAGAGATGGCATCCAGTTCACCCTTCTCATTGAGAGAAAACAGACGGATGGTATTATCCCGAGGGGCAAAGACAATTACATCCTCAAACGAATGAGTCAATTGAATCTGCCTGGCTGCACAATCAAGCTGAGCCTTGTGCTTAGAAAGTCAGTCCATTCCAAGAATAAGATCAATATCCGAGTTACCAAGGACAATTGGAGAAGCCAGAAACTTGAAATCACCCATCATGATAGAAATATCCGGAACCATCATATTAGAACTCAGACGATTAGCCGGCGAGACAACTTGCAAAGCTCTAGGTAAAGCCTTAGTACTAAAATTGTTCTCCGATGCAAATGGGAATGACATGAAGGAATGTGATGCACCAGAGTCAAAAAGTACTTTAGCTAGAATATCGTTAACAGGAAGGTTACCCATGATGACATCTGACGAGTCCTCTGCCTGAGCTGCATTCAGCAAGTTGACCTTGGTGTGCTTGGGGTTATGCTTGACCACAGCTGTACTTGCCGATCTCACAGGAGGAGGAGGAGGGAGACGCCTCTGATTGAAGTATTTGTTGGCATAGTGACCCTTCTGTTGGCACTTGTTGCACGTGACCTCTGAAAGCGGACGGTGATACGGAGCACTCGATCTTGGAGCTTGAGACGAAGTCTTGTTCTGAAAGCCAGGGTTGGGTGGGTGGAAAGATCCACTACCACCTTTGCTCTTCTGTTGATACGGCTGACGAAACGGAGGAGGAGGAAGCCAATACTTCTGCTGCTTAGCCACTTGAGTAGAGGAAGAAGGAGTAGCATCTCTGACTCGCTTCTTGGAAGCATCACACTTCAATTGAGCAGCCTCTTGCTTCAATGCCATGTTGTAAAACTCATCGTACCTCCTAGGCTCAAAGAGGACAAGAGCTAGCTGGATTTCTTCTCTGAGACCACCCCTGAACTGGTATATCATGCTCTTCTCGTCAGGGACATCCTGCTTAGCAAAGCGGGCGAGCTTCTGAAACATCTTGTTGTAATCGTAGAGAGACATAGAGCCTTGCTTCAGGTTGCGGAATTCCTCACGCTTTCAACCACGCTCTGAGGAATATGATGAGCTTTGAAGTCTTGACGGAATTCATCCCAAGTAATCTCACGGCCTCCTCTGGAATCTTTGTACTGCTGAAACCATTCTACAGCTTGGTCTTTGAGTTGGAAGGAAGCGAACTTGACAAAGTCCTTAGGCCTGACGTTACTGCACTCGAAATGCTTGCATAAGTCCACGAGCTAATCATCAGCGTCAGTTGCCTCAACACAATTGCTGAAAGTCTTTGGCTGGTTAGCAAGGAACTAGTTGAGTGTAGCAAAGTGATTCTGATTGTTGCCCTGGTTGCCTTAGTTCGCTTGGTTGCGCTCTTGAAGAAGTTGCATGATCAGCTGCGTGTTTGCATTGGTAGCGGCCATCACAGCTTGCCATGCCTCCGGAGGTGGAGGTGGTGGTGGCGGATCAGGATTCGGAGTCGTGCGCGTTGGAGGAGCCATCCTGAACAGGTTGACATCCATTAGCACATAATATTGAAGATGAACCAAACGGGTAGAAATTGCAACATATAGTCTTCGCATCCGAACGAAATGAACGAATGCATTCCAATTGAAATGGTCACATATCCATAAATTGAGAAGCCACTTAGAATTTAGGTAGAGGAATAAAATCAACAAGGTACGGAACAAGAATGAATACTCGGTAAGGATCACCAAATCTCAAACCAAATATCCGTGGAAGAAGAACTAGATCTACAAGAATTCCCACCTATGACCTGAACCTTTCCGATTATGCAATCAGGTGTTGGGGATACAGGGGAAGCATAATATCCCACCCAAATCTAGCAAATCCTACATCCAGTTGTATCCGTCCTTCAACACATAACCGAGAAAAACTTCGGAAATCGTCTACCTCAACCTTCGAAAAGCATCTGTTATACAAGTTATGGCAATACTCCCGAACTCCCGCCCTAGTACTGGGTGGCGTCGAGGTTATCTCACCAACAACTGCATAAAAGAGATTTTCGATGTCGGCGAACTAAACTCAGGTATTCTAGAACTACAACGATAAAATTGTGACGACAACACCTCGGAGCTCAACTCCCCGGGACACTGCCACAACCCCTAAATGACAGGAGGCACCAAGAACAATGTTCTCATCACAAATCGATCGGAACGATTCCAAGATACCCGCGTGATCCTAAAAAAAATTTAGTGAAATTTCAGAAGAGAAGAGTCAAAACTCTACGTCAGGATGCCTTACCAGAGCGATGAAGGGACTGGGGAGTAAAAAAGAATTCCTAAACTCTCCGATATATAATTCCTAAATGACTCAAAACATTTTTCTAGACTCAACTCGTCAGCTAATTTGATCAAGCAGTGGGGCTCCTAAGGTTAGGGAAGGCTCTGATTACCAACTTGTAACGCCCTCGATGCGGCTATATCTCGTACGTGTCGAAGCATGACTTAGAGGCATAACCGCATTGAAAGCAATGTCACAAGTAAGGTAATCTTCACAAAAACCCATGTAAATAGATAATAAGGGGAAAGGTACGTAGTTGGCTTACACTCGCCACGTCAGACAAAGTACATAAATAGCATTACAATCATCCAATACACTCATGGTCCGACTACGGTACCAAAATAAAAGATCAACCCCAACATGCGACACAGTCCCGATATCCCCAACTAGGCACCACTACTGATCATCAGGGAAAGACACATAGTAACGGCGTGAGTCTTCGTCGAACTCCCACTTGAGCTCAAGCGCATCATCTGGAACGGAGTCATCAGGCCCTGCATCTGGTTTGGAAGTAATCTGTGAGCCACGGGGACTCAGCAATCTCGCACCCTCGCGATCAAGACTATTTAAGCTTATAGGTAAGACAAGGTAATATGTGGAGCTGCAGCAAGCGACTAGCATATATGGTGGCTAACCTGTTCGCAAAAGAGAGTGAGAAGAGAAGGCAAAGCACGAACGAAGAACAAAAGAACAACCTACGGCAGATATAACTCCAACTCCGTGTTCACTTCCCGGACTCCGCCGAGAAGAGACCATCACGGTTACACACGTAGTTGATTCATTTAATTAAGTTAAGGTTCAAGTTATCTACAACCGGACATTAACAAATTCCCATCTGCCCATAACCGCGGGCACGACTTTCGAAAGTTCAAATCCCTGCAGGGGAGTCCCAACTTAGCCCATCACAAGCTCTCACGGTCAACGAAGGATAAACCTTCTCCCGAGACATTCCGATCATACTCGGCATCCCGGTTCTACAAGACAACTTCGACAAAGATAAAACAAGTCCAGCAACACCGCCCAAATGTGCCGACAAATCCCAATAGGAGCTGCACATATCTCGTTCTCAGGGCACACTCAAATAAGACTAGCTACGAGTAAAACCAAACCTCAAGTTTCCCCGAGGTGGCCCCGCAGGCAGCTCAGCCGGACTAACACTCAGAGGAGCACTGGCCCAGGGGGGTTTAAATAAGATGACCCTTGGGCTCCGGAAACCCAAGGGAAAAAGAGGCTAGGTGGCAAATGGTAAAACCAAGGTTGGGCATTGCTGGAGGAGTTTTATTCAAGGCGAACTGTCAAGGGGTTCCCATTATCACCCAACCGCGTAAGGAACGCAAAATCCGGGAACATAACACCGATATGATGGAAACTAGGGCGGCAAGAGTGGAACAAAACACTAGGCAAAAGGCCGAGCCTTCCACCCTTTACCAAGTATATAGATGCATTAAGATAACAATATAATATAATGATATCCCAACAATAAACAATGTTCCAACAAGGAACGATCTCCAATCTTCACCTGCAACTAGCAACGCTATAAGAGGGGCTGAGCAAAGCGGTAACATAGCCAATCAACGGTTTGCTAGGACATGGTGGGTTAGAGGTTTGACATGGCAATTTGGGAGGCATGATAAGCAAGTGGTAGGCATCGTAGCATAGGCATAGCAAAAGAGCGAGCATCTAGCAAGCAAAGATAGAAGTGATTTCGAGGGTATGATCATGTTGCCTGCAAAGTTGTCAGAGTTGACTTGGTCCTCGTAATCAAACTCAATGGGCTCCTCGTTAGCGAACTCGTCTCCCGGCTCTACCCAAACAAGACAAACAAGCAAAAGGAACACAATCAACCACGTGCAAAGCTCAAACAACATGATGCAAACATGGTATGCTATGCGGGATGCGATATGTGATGCATATGCAAGATTTGACAAGTAATGATTGAACCTGGCCTCATCTTGGAAATCCAAGAATGCCACTGGAAAGGTGAGGTGATTTCGGTTGAAATCGATATAAAGAACACCGGAATCGGATGCACGGTTTAGAAATGGCAAGCAAAACAAATATGACACCGGTCTGCGATAAACAGCAAGTAGCTATCTAAAAGCATCACGATAATTATGCTACAGCACTCAAACATGGCAAGAAAATACATGGCAGGGATCCACTCATAATGCTTGACAAAAGATGAACACTGAGCTACGGCCCATTCATCCATTAACAGGTTCAAACAAGCATGTCAAAAATGCAAACGATAACAGGTTTCAGACTTAGTGAAATTAACACTAGTCTAGAATTTCAGATCAGGTAGCACACTTTGGAGCATGAAAACTATATGCTACAGGAACTTAATATGGCAAAGCAAGGCAAGACATGAAGCTACTCAAAGAGCTTAACAAAAGTCCCTCAGTGACCGTGAGCCAAAAGGGATCAGAAAATACAATTGCAAGCATGTGAACATGGCAAAAACATAATCAGATCACAGACTTGGAGAAAACTGGAACATGCAAATCTGTTAGCGAGTAGGCATGTTTACGAGCTCGATGCATTCACTACGGAGCAAGGCATGACCAACTAAGCATACACCCAACAATAATACATACCATAGAAGCTAGACATGGCAAGAACAACAACATATCATGCACGGAACAACAACAACATCCTCGGCAAAATCGCTAACAAGTAGAGAATCTGCCAGGAATCACGAAATAGCAAAAGTAGAGCTCGATTGACTCAAGCTAGGTTGCTCCATAATTGCAAACAAAGACATGGATGGATATAGCACCACGACATTAACAAATCATCCTTACTGATCATCCTCAAACGAGGCACGGATCACTAGGAAACAACATGAACATATGGCATATTGATAAAAACAGATCAAGGACTTAGAGAAATTCTAAGTCCCTGAAATCAGCATTAACGAATGCACTACTTTGCAAGCTTTTGCTAGTCACCACACATGTCACAAAAATACATGGTAAGCACCTCTGTAAATATGGCATGGCATATAACAAAACACATGTAGAGCTCAGGAGCATATCATGCACACATTAAACATGGCAAAAATGATAAAAAGCTATTTGGTGCAGCAGATCTGACAATTATCTCAAATAGCTCTCTTCCAACAGCATTTCGGGCATCAAGATGAGCTCAAATGAAAATGATACAATGATATTAAATGATGTAATCTCTGAGACGAACATTTTGATATGTAACGCGCCCAAAACGGAGTTACGGGTGCGGAGTTACGGTATGATGAAAAACGCAAAATATCTAGGGTTTGGGGCAAAAGTCAACCGAGTGGATCTCCTCAGATCCAGATCTGCACGCTTCCCGAGGCGGTCGCCGGAGAACACTGTAGATGACGACAAACTCGCCGGAGAGGAGGGGCCGGCCGGAGTCGAGGTGGTCCGGCGAGGGGGTTGCCGGAGACGAGGGGAGGCCGGACGGCGGGGGCGGCGTCCCCTGCGGCGATTTCGGCCGCGGTGGCGGCGAGGCGACGATGGCGCCGCGGTGGCCGGCGATGGCGGCGGCGTCGCCGGGCAGCGAGAGGCGCGACGGCGTCGGGCGGTCCCGGCGAGGCGGCGGGGAGAGCGGGGCGGCG
>NC_041380.1:322213703-322244532 GCF_002162155.2 Triticum dicoccoides | reverse complement strand
CGCCGAGCGGCGGGGCGCGTGGTTCGGGGGCGCGGGCCGGGAGGGCCCGCGGCGGGCTTCACGGGCCGGCGCGGTTCGCCGCGAAGTGGGGCGTCGGCTGGGACACATGGCGGACAGCGATTGGTCGGGCGGCGCGGGCGGACACGTCCGTCGGTGGAGTTTTTGTCCGGTCGCGAGGAGAGGAAGAGGGTTAGGATTTCACCCGTGAATTTCGGAGGGGGTTCTTTATATAGGCATAGAGGGAGCTAGGAGAGTCCAAATGAGGTGCGGTTTTTGGCCACGCGATCGTGATCGAATGCTCTAGATGATGGAGAGGGTTTTGGTGGGTTTTGGGCCAAATGGAAGGGTGTTGGGATGCAACACACACGAGGCCTTCTCGGTTCCTTGGTTAACCGTCGGAGTATCAAACGAAGTCCAAATGGCACGAAACTTGACAGGCGGTCTATCGGTATTAAACCAAGACCGCTTGGCAAGTCTCGGTCCAATCCGGAAATGTTTAACCCCCACACACGAAAAGAAGGTAGAAAGGACTACCGGAGGAGATAGGAGCGCCGGAATTCAAAACGGACAACAGGGAAAATGCTCGGATGCATGAGACGACCACATATGCAAATGCAATGCACATGATGACATGATATGAGATGCATGACAACGACAACAACGCACGGAGACAAAAACCCGAACCCGAGGAAATAAAATAACTTAGCGCCGGAAACGGCAAGAGTTTGAGTACATATTAGGTAAATTACATCTGGGGTGTTACAGTTGCGGAACTCACGCTTCTTCATACTCATAGCTCCAGTTGAGACATGAGTTGTATGGAAAGCTTGCTGAAACTGATCACATGTAACCGTGGCTATAAGGTAGGTGATAGTGTAATTCTCCCACCATGAGGTTGCTGGTCCATCCAACTGATGTGCGGCAAAACGCACCTTCTCAGCATTTGTACATCCTGCAGTGGTTAACTCCCTTCCAATCATGTCAAGCCAATCGTCTGCTACTATGGGCTCGGTGCTACTGGACAACACCGGTGGCTGCAACCTCAGAAAACGGGCTAAGCTATCAACTGGTGGTGGTGGCAGTGGATTGTTGTTGTTGTTATTGTTGCCTTGGTTCTGAACTAGCAACTGCATCAGGGTATTCTGCTGCTGGATCAACTGAGTGAGCTCCGGGGGAAGGTAAATCCGGGGTCATGTCTCGGAGGCATCTGATGGGTTTAGATGGGAGAGAACAGAATAGAATGAGGTCTAATGAGAAAACACTACCCATATGCACATGAGACAAACACAATCATTTCACTCGATCAATCAAACAAGGGCATACATTCGATCTAACTATCGTTACAAAAGTGCTCGGACTATACTATTTACATGGTGGAATACTACTACTAATGTGGTGGTCTACTAAAAATATTCTTCGGTTGAAGACTCCATGATGTCTGCTCCAGCTTCGTCTTCATAGTCATCATCGCTATTGTCAGGGTCCGAGTCGGTGTCGTCGATGATAATGTAGTCCTCGGGGCGAATCTCCTTGGGTTCTTCGTCTTCTCCTCCTGGTGCGGGGTCTCCCAGGAATACTCCTAGCTTCCTTTCTAGATCATCATTCTTCTCCACTAGTACGATGATTTCCTCCTCATAATCTTCACGAGTAGCCTTAAGTTCTTCCTCCAGTTCCGTGATCCTAGTCATTGCCTTCTTCAGATCTATCATTCCTGCGCACATCTGGTTCTCCTGGCGACGAATATGTTGGTTTAACTCCTGGATGAAAGCTGCAATTGATCTATCCTTCCTGGTGCTGACCATCTCCCATTGCTCGTCTCGGCACCCACAAATCTGATAGATAGTATCCTTAAGCTCCTTGTGATAAACTTCTCCATGCATCCCATGGTGATGTGAGCTACCATACTCTTTCCTAGACTCCAGGTTGGTGCGTCGAAGGAAAACTCTATGGGTTTAATTAGTGACTGGCGTGAATGTCCTTCTTGGAACTTGAACTTGAATCATCCATCGATCCTCTTCTGGTAAAGTGGCGTTGTAAGTCCCGATGAAGCTTGGTATTCCAATGTTCAGGTACCTAGTGACTTCCTTCAAGTGTCGTCCAAAAGGTGCTTCTTCATCTGGTTGTGCAAACTTGTTCCTTGTGTCCGCCATTCTAAAGAGTAGAAAATGGAGAGGAGTCAGAAATGAGAAGAGAATAGTGATCTAGGGCTTTAGCTTAGCGGTCGTGTCCTACACTCAGCGTGTGCTCTGATACCATCTTGTAGCGACCCGACCTCAAACGGTCAAGTCTCTGTGCTTTAGTGTCATCCCTGGATCGGTAATGCTGACACACACAGTACTCGAGGATTTATAACAGAGTAGCAATCACACACTTATTACATCGAATGTATCAAAAGAGAACTTATTACAATAAATATGGCTTAAGGCCATCTAATACGATAACAGCAGAAGGCTTGGAAGATAAAGTGAGTCCATCAACTCCAAAAGCATAGCTGAGCTGCACGGCAACGACCTAACGAACCTTAATCCTCATCTGAAAAGTCTGCAACATAATACATTGCAGCCCAAAAATGGTCAGCACATGAAATATGCTGGCAAAGTAACACAATAGAGCAAGAATAGAATAATACAATCACTACATGCATATTTGGCTGGTGGAAAGCTCTATGGTTACAGTTTTTGCGAAAAGCCAAATTTCCCTACAACAAAGGAATAGATTTTATTTAACTATCATGGTAGTTGAAACATCATTGAGAAGGTTCCTCCAACTCAATCCCAACTAAAGTAATTAACAACCCAACAATGTTATTTTAGAGTGATGAGATACTTATGATACTCCAAGTACTAGATACTCAAGATGTCCATAACCGGGGACACAGCTAACCATGATTAGTTTATACACTCTGCAGAGGTTTGCGCACTTTTCCCCACAAGACCCGATCTCCTCTGTTGGATTTCTTGCACTACATGGTGTTTGAGAAACAGATGACTGCGACACATTCTTTCAGAAGCATTAACCCCTTACTCCGGGTAGACCATACCAACCTACATCCCTCTACCTGCGGATCCACCTCTTCAGGAGCTTCACGCAACTTACTCAACTATGCTAGAGCCCATAATAGCTTGTGGCTGCACACGGAAGTTTCTAGCATGAAAATATCTCAGTTCCCTTTGAGCCTGGGTGGCGGACCATAGGATTATCTCACGGGTACTCCGGGATGTCCTAGGACAACACTGGATTCCCCAGGTGCCCAACAAATAATCCACCCAGATGTGTATTCAAGTTGCCACCTTAAGTTGAACCATTAATTACAATCTCACATCTGTCATGGATTTCACTCACCCAAACCACGTCTACGAGCATAGCATAGCAAGAAAAGCAATACGTAGAAGTAACTCCCAAGGGTTTGAATATAACAGGGCAATAGGTTCTACCTCATCAACTACTTCCCAACCCACATGTTAATCACAACCTAACCATGCAATGTTTGAGGATTGGAACTAATGCATAAAAACTGGGTGATAAAGGGGTATGATCAAAGTGTTACTTGCCTTGCTGATGATCCATAAAACCTAGGGACTCGTAGTAGCACACTTCGCACTCCGGGTGTTCTATCGCAAACAAACAATAGCATACATAAGCAATCAAGCAAATAAACATGGGTAAATCTCAAATAAGAAGATCTAACCAGAAAGTTCAACTTAAGAACTCCGGTTTGCGAAAAGAATCAAATCAAACGGAGCAACAAAACTCAAACTGCGAAAGAAACAAGATCCGTTTACTAATCTGGACTAAGGTCAAATTTTACAGTTGCAAAAACTTGTTCAAGTTGGTTAAATGGAAAGAGGGTTTCAAGACGAAGATCTAGGCGCTTGAATCGCCTGATTCCGACAAACGAGCGAAAAGATAAACTAAATCGAAAATCAGATCAGAAATCGCGATTGAAAATAATCGCGAAAAATCCGGGAAAAAGAAAACTGACGAACAGGCTAACGAACGAGCGTTCATTGTCTGCGGCTAACGAGTGAACTCTGTTCGTTAAAACGAACGTATGGACAAACGTCCGCAAAGTAACTAAACCGCGTAAAACCGGCGAACCGATCTATCAAAAAAACTAGGGTTTCTAACAAAAAACCGAACCGGGTTTTAAAAAAACGAACGGCGCTATACCTCCGACGAGGTTCCGGTGCGGTGGGGCGGCTCCAGCGAGTGGTGCGGGCCAGCACGGGCAAGCGGCAGCGGCGGCAGTGTGGGCAAGCGGCAGCGGCGGCGAGGCGGCGGGAGGGGGGTGGCTCGGGGCTCTAGGGGGGTGCGGCGGCTTATAAGGAAGGGGGCGGGTACGGCGGCTTGGGGAAGGGGGCGGGCGGCGCGTGTCCGGGTCGGACACGGCAGCGGCGGAGCCTCTCGTGACTCCTCTCCCGAGCCGGTGCGGGGAGGCGGCACGGCTGGGCCGGCTGGGCCTCGGCCCAGTGTGGTCCGGCGGGAGGTCTCTTTTTAAAAGAAATAATTTTGCCGGACTAAAATAAATCCTAGAAAATAAAATAAAAATCTAAAAAACCAAAACAAATTTTCGCCGTCTAAATAAAATATTTAGAACAAGATGAACATTTTCTTGGCCCTAAAATGCAACTTTGAAAAACGTGCAATTTTTCTAATTCAAATAAAATAGCAATAAACTCCGGATAAAATCAAATATTTGATTTTAATCTTTTTCCTCCAATATTTCATTTATTTTGGAGAAGTCATATTGTCTCCTCTCATATATTTTAATATGAAATATTTTCGGAGAGAAAAATAATTAAAACCAAAAATCCTCATTTCGATATTTGGTAAAACCCAAATATGAAAACAAGGAAATCCCCAACTCTCTCTGAGGGTCCTTGAGTTGCTTAGGATTTCGAGGATCGCAAACTGAAATGCAACAAAATATGATATGCATGAATGATCTATGTATAACATTGCAAAATAAAAATTTGGGATGTTACATGTTCATAGATAAACTTGATCATAAACCCACAATTCATCGTTCTCAACAAACTCACCGGAAAAGAAGATTACATTGAATAGATCTCCACAAGAGAGGGGGAGAACTTTGTATTGAGATCCAAAAAGAGAGAAGAAGCCATCTAGCTAATAACTATGGACCCGTAGGTCTGAAGTAAACTACTCACACTTCATCGGAGAGACTATGGTGTTGATGTAGAAGCCCTCCGTGATCGATACCCCTCTGGCGAAGCTCCGGAAAAGGCCCCAAGATGGGATCTCATGGATACAGAAAGTTATGGCGGTGCAATTAAGGTTTTGGCTCCGTATCTGGTAGTTTGGGGGTACGTAGGTATATATAGGAGGAAGGAGTACGTCAGTGGAGCAACATGGGCCCCACGAGGGTGGAGGGCGCGCCTAGGGGGTAGGCCCACCCCCCCTACCTCATGCCCTCCTGGTTGATTGCTTGACGTAGGGTCCAAGTCCTCTGGATCATGTTCGTTACAAAAATCATGTTCCCGAAGGTTTCATTCCGTTTGGACTCCGTTTGATATTCTTTTTCTGCAAAACCCTAAAATAGGCAAAAAAAACAACAATTCTGGGCAGGGCCTCCGGTTAATAGGTTAGTCCCAAAAAGAATATAGAAGTGTATAATAAAGCCCAATAATGTCCAAAACAGGATATAATATAGCATGGAACAATCAAAAATTATAGATACGTTGGAGACGTATCAAGCACCCCCAAGCTTAATTCCTGCTCGTCCTCGAGTAGGTAAATGATAAAAACAGAATTTTTGATGTGGAATGCTACTTGGCATAATTTCAATGTAATTCTCTTAATTGTGGTATGAATATTCAGATCCGAAAGATTCAAGACAAAAGTTTAATATTGACATAGAAATAATAATACTTCAAGCATACTAACTAAGCAATTATGTCTCTTCAAAATAACATGGCCAAAGAAAGTTATCCCTACAAAATCATATAGTCTGGCTATGCTCCATCTTCACCACATAAAGTATTCAAATCATGCACAACCCCGATGACAAGCCAAGCAATTGTTTCATACTTTTGGTGTTCTTAAACTTTTTCAATCTTCACGCAATACATGAGCATGAGCCATGGACATAGCACTATAGGTGGAATAGAATGGTGGTTGTGGAGAAGACAAAAATGGAGAAGATAGTCTCACATCAACTAGGCGTATCAACGGGCTATGGAGATGCCCATCAATAGATATCAATGTGAGTGAGTAGGGATTGCCATGCAAGGGAAGCACTAGAGCTATAAGTATATGAAAGCTCAACAAAAATAAACTGAGTGGGTGTGCCAACTTGCTTGCTCACAAAGACCTAGGGCATTTTGAGGAAGCCCATCGTTGGAATATACAAGCCAAGTTCTATAATGAAAAATTCCCACTAGTATATGAAAGTGATAACATAGGAGACTCTCTATCATGATGATCATGGTGCTACTTTGAAGCACAAGTGTGGAAAAAAGGATAGTAGTATTGCCCCTTTTTTTTATTTATTCTTTTTTGGGGGCCTTTTTTATTTGGCCTTTCTCTTTTTTTGGGACAATACTCTATGAATGATGATCATCACACTTCTATTTATTTACAACTCAATGATTACAACTCGATACTAGAACAAAGTATGACTCTATATGAATGCCTTCGGCGGTGTACCAGGATAGCAATGATGCATGAGTGACTTATATGAAAGAATTATGAACAGTGGCTTTGCCACAACTAAAATGTCAACTACATGATCATGCGAAGCAATATGACAATGATGGAGCGTGTCATAGTAAACGGAACGGTGGAAAGTTGCATGGCAATATATCTCGGAATGGCTATGGAAATGCCATGATAGGTAGGTATGGTGGCTGTTTTGAGGAAGGTATATGGTGGGTGTATGATACCGGCGAAAGGTGTGCGGTATTAGAGAGGCTAGCAATGGTGGAAGGGTAAGAGTGCGTATAATCCATGGACTCAACATTAGTCGTAAAGAACTCACATACTTATTGCAAAAATCTATTAGTTATCGAAGCAAAGTACTACACGCGTGCTCCTAGGGGATAGATTGGTAGGAAAAGACCATCGCTCGTCCCCGACCGCCACTCATAAGGAGGACAATCAATAAATACATCATGCTCCGACTTCTTAACATAACGGTTCACCATACGTGCATGCTACGAGAATCACAAACTTCAACACAAGCATTTCTCAAACTCACAACTACTCAACTAGCACGACTCTAATATCACCATCTCCATATCTCAAAACAATTATCAAGTTTCAAACTTCTCATAGTATTCAACACACTCATAAGAAAATTTTATTATTAATCTTGAATGTCTAACATAATTAAAGCAAATTACCATGCTGTTTTGTAGGACTCTCAAAATAATCTAAGTGAAGCATGAGAGAACAAAAGTTTCTATAAAACAAATCCACTATCGTGCTCTAAAAGATATAAGTGAAGTACTAGAGCAAAAACTATATAACTCAAAAGATATAAGTGAAGGACATAGAGTATTCTAAAAATTTCTGAATCATGAGTGTCTCTCTAAAAAAGGTGTGTGCAGCAATGATGATTGTGGAAAACTAACAAATAAAGATTCAAATAATACAAGACACTCCAAGCAAAACACATATCATGTGGTAAGTAAAAAATATAGCTCCAAGTAAACTTACCGATAGAAGTAGACGAAAGACGGGATGCCTTCCGGGGCATCCCCAAGCTTTGGCTTTTAGGTGTCCTTAGATTATCTTGGGGGTGCCATGGGCATCCCCAAGCTTAGGCTCTTGCCACTCCTTATTCCATAATCCATCAAATCTTTACCCAAAACTTGAAAACTTCACAACACAAAACTTAAAGTAGAAAATCTCGTGAGCTCCGTTAGCGAAAGAAAACTAAACACCACTTAAAGGTACTTTAATGAACTCACTCTTTATTTATATTGGTGTTAAACCTACTGCATTCCAACTTCTCTATGGTTTATAAACTATTTTACTAGCCATAGATTCATCAAAATAAGCAAACAACACACGAAAAACAGAATCTGTCAAAAAAAGAACAGTATGTAGTAATCTGTAGCTAACGCAAGATCTGGAACCCCAAAAATTATAAAATAAATTTCTGGACGTGAGGAATTTATCTATTAATTATCTGCAAAAAGAATTAACTAAATATAACTTTCCAAATAAAAATTTCAGCAGTTCTCGTGAGCGCTAAAGTTTCTGTTTTTTACAGCAAGATTAAAAAGACTTTCCCCAAGTATTCCCAACGGTTCTACTTGGCACAAACACTAATTAAACACAAAAAACACAAACAAAAAATATGCTAGATAAATTATTTATTACTAAACAGGAGCAAAAATCAAGGAATAAAAATAAAATTGGGTTGCCTCTCCCAACAAGCGTTATCGTTTAACGCCCCTAGCTAGGCATAAAATCGAAGATAGATCTAGGTATTGCCATCTTTGGAAGGCAATCCATAAGTGGCTCTCGTAATAGATTCAAAAGGTAATTTAATTTTCTTTCTAGGGAAGTGTTCTATGCCTTTCCTTAACAGAAATTGGAATCTAATATTCCCTTCCTTCATATCAATAATTGCATCAATCATTCTAAGGAAAGGTCTACCAAGAATAATAGGACATGAAGGATTGCAATCTATGTCAAGAACAATAAAATCCACGGGCACATAATTCCTATTTACAACAATAAGAACATCATTAATTCTTCCCATAGGTTTCTTAATAGTGGAATTCGCAAGGTGCAAGTTTAAAGACCAATCATCAAAATCACGGAAACCTAGCAAATCACACAAAGTCTTTGGAATCGTGGAAACACTAGCACCCAAATCACAGAAAGAATAGCATTCATGATCTTTAATCTTAATTTTAATAGTAGGTTCCCACTCATCATAAAGTTTTCTAGGGATAGAAACTTCCAACTCAAGTTTTTCTTCATAAGATTGCATCAAAGCATCAACAATATGTTTGGTAAAGGCTTTATTTTGACTCTAAGCATGAGGAGAATTTAGCACGGATTGCAACAAGGAAATGCAATCTATCAAAGAGCAATTATCATAATTAAATTCCTTGAAATCCAAAATAGTGGGTTCATTAATATTTAAAGTTTTGACTTCTTCAATCCCACTTTTAACAATTTTAGCATCAAGATCTAAAGACTCCGAATTTTTGGAACGCCTCCTAGGTAAAGGTGGATCATATTCAGTCCCATCATTATCAAGATTCATATTACAAAACAAAAATTTAATAGGGGACACATCAATAACTTTTAGATCTTTATCTTTATCTTCCAAAAAAATTCCGGTTTAGCAGCCATCTTATCAACTAAGGTGGCTTGCTCATCCGAAACTTCAGCTATTAACTTCTCAAGATGAGCAATCTGAGATTTCAAACCATCAAATTCTTTAGACATATCATCGAGCTCTTTATTCATATAACCCATAAAGCTTTTTTGTTCTTGCTCATTTCTAAAGAAATTATTGTGCTCAAATTGTAAGACCATAAAACTCCTGACGTTGCTTTCGATCTCTTCTAACCTTTTAAGGTGAAGATCACCAAATCTAGATAGACCCATCGTGACAAGCAAGCAATCCGACACACAAGCAAACAAGAAACGACCAAAAAAAGAGGCGAATAGAGAAAGAGAGGGAGGACGGAGAGAGAGAGAGAGAGAGAGAGAGACGGCGAATAAAACGGCAAGGGTGAAGTGGGGGAGAGGAAAACGAGAGGCAAATAGCAAATAATGTAATGGGGAGGTAAGGGTTTGTGATGGGTACTTGGTATGTTGACTTTTGCGTAGACTCCCCGGCAACGGCGCCAGAAATCCTTCTTGCTACCTCTTGAGCACTGCGTTGGTTTTCCCTTGAAGAGTAAAGGGTGATGCGGTAGAGCAGCGTAAGTATTTCCCTCAGTTTTTTAGAACCAAGGTATCAATCCAGTAGGAGGCCACGCACGAGTCCCTCGCACCTACACAAATAAACTCCTCGCAACCAACGCGATAAAGGGGTTGTCAATCCCTTCAGGTCACCTACGAGAGCGAGATCTGATATATATGATAAGATAATATTTTTGGTATTTTTATGATAAAGAGAAATAAAGATGCAAGTAAAATAAATGGCAAAGGAAATAACTAAGTATTGGAAGATTAATATGATGGAAAATAGACCCGGGGGCCATAGGTTTCACTAGAGGCATCTCTCGAGAGCATAAGTATTGCGGTGGGTGAACAAATTACTGTTGAGCAATTGACAGAATTGAGCATAATTATGAGAATATCTAGGTATGATCATGTATATAGGCATCACATTCGAGACAAGTACACCGACTCCTGCCTGCATCTACTACTATTACTCCACACATCGACCACTATCCAGCATGCATCTAGAGTATTAAGTTCAAGAGAACAGAGTAACGCTTTAAGCAAGATGACATGATGTAGAGCGATAAACTCATGCAATATGATATAAACCCCATCTTGTTATCCTCGATGGCAACAATACAATACGTGCCTTGCTGCCCCTACTGTCACTGGGAAAGGACACCGCAAGATTGAACCCAAAGCTAAGCACTTCTCCCATTGCAAGAAATATCAATCTAGTAGGCCAAACCAAACTGATAATTCGAAGAGACTTGCAAAGATAACCAATCATACATAAAAGAATTCAGAATATTCAAATATTGTTCATAGATAAACTTGATCATAAACCCACAATTCATCGGTCTCAACAAACTCACCGCAAAAGAAGATTACATCGAATAGATCTCCACAAGAGAGGGGGAGAACTTTGTATTGAGATCCAAAAAGAGAGAAGAAGCCATCTAGCTAATAACTATAGACCCGTAGGTCTGAAGTAAACTACTCACACTTCATCGAAGAGGCTATGGTGTTGATGTAGAAGCCCTCCATGATCGATACCCCTTCTGGCGGAGCTCCAGAAAAGGCCCCAAGATGGGATCTCGTGGATACAGAATGTTACGGCGGTGGAATTAGGGTTTTGGCTCCGTATCTGGTAGTTTGGGGGTACGTAGGTATATATAGGAGGAAGGATTACGTCGGTGGAGCAACATGGGCCCCACGAGGGTGGAGGGCGCGCCTGCGGGGTAGGCACACCCCCTACCTCGTGCCTTCCTGGTTGATTGCTTGACATAGGGTCCAAGTCCTCTGGATCATGTTCATTCCAAAAATCACGTTCCCGAAGGTTTCATTCCGTTTGGACTCCGTTTGATATTCTTTTTCTGTGAAACCCTAAAATAGGCAAAAAAACAGCTATTCTGGGTTGGGCCTCCGGTTAATAGGTTAGTCCCAAAAATAATATAAAAGTGTATAATAAAGCCCAATAATGTCCAAAACAGGATATAATATAGCATGGAACAATCAAAAATTATGGATATGTTGGAGACGTATCAAGAAGCGCCGGCACGGAGGGGCCACGGCCGAGTAGTAGTCGGAAGCGCATCCGGTGGCGGTGGCTCCAAGTCGAAGATGGAGGGAGGCAGAGAAGTCCTGGCCTTATCCACTTTCATCGTGTTTTTTAACCCCGCGTAATCCAAATCGAGGGCTGTTACTTTGGTCCTTTTTGTCGCCAATCACGATCAGCTTCAGTATTTGATTGCTTTTGTTCACGTTAGCGGCCCTGGATGCGATTTACTCCACGCATAGTTTCCTTTCAAAAAACGAGGATCTGTCTTGAAATGACTCGGCGTCCGTGCAAGAGGTATTGAAGTGGAAAACTTCTGTCCATCTCGACGACACCGTAGAAATTGATCTGGTTTTGATGGATCGTCCGATCATAGCGGCGCGCATCATGCAATCCTAATTTTCCTTCAACTCAAATCTTGTACACCCCGATCCAAAGTAAATCTTGTGTGATTGTCTCATGCCGGTTCTTCTTCATCTAGCCAAATGCGAGCTTCTCAATCCCTGAAGAGCTCCCTCCAAGAACTCAACACCATCGTGCGTGGTCCCACGGTGGGTGCCAACTGTTGTGGATTTGTCACGACAGATGTACATATGAAAAAATACTTAGTCGTGAGGCCAATGCGTCTATGTGGTAGCTTGAGAGGGGTTGAGTGGGACGAGAGACGCGAGGTTTTACCCAGGTTCGGCCCCTCACGGTGGAGGTAAAAGCCTACGCCCTGCTTCATTGATATTGATGATGATTAACATGATTACAAGGGTGCTCTAAATCGAGAGCTATTGACTTGTCTGCCTAAACCTAACTTGTGAAAACTTTATAAAACTTATGAAACTTGTCCCTCTTGGGGTGCCCTGCCCCTCCTTATATAAGTTGAAGGGGTGGCTTACATGACTAGTTCTAGTTGGATTAGGATTACTCTATTACAAATGGAGTCCTAGTCTTTCTTCCTTTGTAAGGGAATACTCCTTATGATTTCCTCTTAAGTCGGCCCACCATAACACGAGCCGGCCTTCCATGAACCGCCTGTTGGGCCACCGGGTCTTGTCGCTCCTCTGACCCGCCGACCGGGTCACTAATGAGTCACCTGGCTTGGCCGGGTCATCAGTGAGTGGAGAGATTCGGGTGGGTCACTTAGTGAGTCGCCAAGCCAGGGCGGGTCATCAGTGAGTCGCAAAGTCCGGTCGGGTCATACATCCGGTCGGGTCATATACCGCGGAGTATATCCCTGACAACCCTCGAAAACTATTGTGATCCCCTATACTTGTGGGTTATCAGTCAAGAACATCCTGAATTACTTGAAAAGGAAAAAGGGTATGTTTCTCGTTTATGGAGGTGATGAAGAGCTCGTTGTAAATGGTTACGTCAATGCTAGCTTCGACACTGATCCGGATGACTCTAAGTCACAAGCCGTATACGTGTTTATATTGAATGGTGGAGCTATGTCTGTTGGTGCAGTTCCAAGCAGAGCATCATGGTGGGATCTACGTGTGAAGCGGAGTGCATAGCTGCTTCAGAAGCAGCTCATGAAGGAGTCTGGATGAAGGAGTTCATATCCGATCTGGGTGTAATACTTAGTGCATCAGGTCCAATGAAAATCTTTTGTGACAACACTGGAGCAATTGCCTTGGCGAAGGAATGCGGGTTTCACAAGAAGACTAAACACATCAAGAGATGCTTCAACTCCATTCATGAAAAGGTCAAGGATGGAGACATAGAAATTTGCAAAATACATACAGATCTAAATGTAGAAGACCCGTTGACTAAGCTGATAACCCACAAGTATAGGGGATCGCAACAGTTTTCGAGGGTAGAGTATTCAACCCAAATTTATTAATTCGACACAAGGGGAGCCAAAGAATATTCTCAAGTATTAGCAGCTGAGTTGTCAATTCATCCACACCTGGAAACTTAATATATGCAGCAAAGTGTTTAGTAGCAAAGTAATATGATAGTAGTGGTAACGGTAGCAAAAGGTAACAGTAGCAAAAGTAATGTTTTTGGTATTTCATAGTGATGATAGCAATAGCAATGGAAAAGTAAAGGGCCAATTCCATTTTCCCCCCTAACTTTGTCCCGACCTCATATTTACCCCTAAATAAAAACAATGCTCAACTTTGCCCCTCTTCCGTTAGGTGCGCTTATAGAAATTCCCTTCCATACATTTTCCGTCCAGTCAAAGGCCTTTGACCGTTAGATTTTTCTATACGCACACTTCACGGTCAAAGGCCTTTGACTGGACGGAAAATGTACGGAAGGGCATTTCTATAAGCACACTTAACGGGAGAGGGGCAAAGTTGAGCACTGTTTTTATTTAAGGGTAAAGATGAGGTCGGGACAAAGTTACGGGGAAAATGTAAATCTCCCAAAAGTAAATAAGCGAAGCACAATATATGGAAAGCTCATAGGCAACGGATCAGTGATGGAGAATTATGCCAGATGCGGTTCATCATGTAACAGTCATAACCTAGGGTGACACAGAACTAGCTCCAATTCATCGATGTAATGTAGGCATGTATTCCGAATATAGTCATGCGTGCTTATGGAAAAGAACTTGCATGACATCTTTTGTCCTACCCTCCCGTGGCAGCGGGGTCCTAGCGGAAACTAAGGGATATTAAGGCCTCCTTTTAATAGAGTACCGGAACAAAGCATTAGCACATAGTGAATACATGAACTCCTCAAACTATGGTCATCACCGGTAAGTATCCCGATTATTGTCACTTCGGGGTTAACGGATCATAACACATAATAGGTGACTATAGACTTGCAAGATAGGATCAAGAACTCTCATGTATTGATGAAAACATAATGGGTTTAGATCTGAAATCATGGCACTCGGGCCCTAGTGACAAGCATTAAGCATAGCAAAGTCATAGTAACATCAATCTCAGAATATAGTCGATACTAGGGATCAAACCCTAACAAAACTAACTCGATTACATGATAGATCTCATCCAAACCATCACCGTCTAACAAGCCTATGATGGAATTACTCATGCACGGCGGTGAGCATCATGAAATTGGTGATGGAGGATGGTTGATGTTGACGATGGCGACGAATTCCCCTCTTCGGAGCCCCGAGCGGACTCTAGATCAGCCCTCCCGAGAGGATTTAGGGCTTGGCGGCGGCTCCGTATTGTAAAACGCGATGATTTCTTCTCTCTGATTTTTTTCTCCCCGAAACCAAATATATAGAGTTGGAGTTGAGGTTGGAGGAGCTCCAGGGGGCCCACGAGGTAGGGGGCGCGCCCTAGGGGGGCAGGCGCGGCCCCCACCCTCGTGGACAGGTGGTGGGGGCCCTGGTCTTCATCTTTTGCAAGGATTTTTAATTATTTCCGAAAAGTTGTTCCGTGAAGTTTCAGGTCATTCCGAGAACTTTTGTTTCTGCACATAAATAACACCATGGTAATTCTGCTGAAAACAGCGTCAGTCCGGGTTAGTTCCATTCAAATCATGCAAGTTAGAGTCCAAAACAAGGGCAAAAGTGTTTGGAAAAGTAGATACGACGGAGACGTATCATAAGCCTCTTCCGTGAGCAAAACATGATCAGCACCAAGACTCCATGGGTGTTAGATTCATTACAATGTAATCAAGATTATCGACTCTAGCGCAAATGGGAGAGTGAAGGAAATAAGCCCTAGAGGCAATAATAAAGTTGTTCTTTTATATTTCCTTATTCATGATAAAGGTTTATTATTCATGCTATAATTGTATTGATCAGAAACTTAAATACATGTGTGAATACATAACAAATACTGTGTCCCTAGCTAGTAAGCCTCTACTGGAATAGCTCGTTGATCAAAGATGGTAAAGGTTTCTGTCGGTGTTCTGGAAAAGGGAGCCCCCAGACTTTCCTACCGGCGGCCCACGGCGTGGCGCTCCAAGCGGGCCCGTATGGCCCATCTTCACCAACAAGCGTTCAAGACCCTCGTGAGGGGCCAAGCCTCGCGAGGTGGACGACACGAGACCTCCTCAGGAGCGGCCTCACTAGGCTGGCTCGTGAGGGGCGGAGAGACCAAGGCAAGACAAACCTCGCGAGGTTCTAGTGACGTGAGCCATGATGACCAAGGCCAGGTGGGTGCCAGGCGGGCGCCAGCGCACAATGTCCTTATTTCCTCTTTGGTGCTAAGGAGGCAAGCGCGGACGAAGAGTACCGAAGCATCAAGCAAAGGTTTCCATATCGGTGCAATGAGACCAAGACCAGCAGGACGGCAGGATGGAGGTCACCGTGGAGCCCAAGATGGTGTCATCACCAGAGCCTTTGGCAGGCGAAGACCACTTTTGTCAGGATAAGCTGTACTAGCTGTCCCCTTTCAAATTGGTTGTTGTTGGCTCCCTTCCCACTCAATATTTGGGGAGAGGACCAGGGCCTCTATAAATAGGACTAGCCACCACCATAGCTAGGCGATGGGATCCGAACAATCACAAGTTCAGCAAGCACAAGAACACCTCTCCCTAGGAGGCTGTTCTTCCCTTTGTACTGTTCATCCTTAGCCCAAGAGGCAATCCACCACCACCACACTAGAGTAGGGTATTACACCACAACGGTGTCCCGAACCAATATAAATCTTGTGCCCTTTGTGTTGCGAGTTCCTCGAGTTAGCCCTTGAGATCTTAGCGAAGCTAGGACACGGATCAGTAGGGGGAGATCTTCGCGCGCACCCCGGTGTTCGAACCTTGAGGGTTTTGTCGGAACTCGAGATCTGACATTTGGCGCACCAGGTAGGGGTGCGCTGGAGCCTCTCTCCTGTCAGTCGATTCACCGACGCTCTGCGGTTCTGATGTACAGCGACTCAAGGACCAACATTGACCGCTGGGCAGCCTGGCCAGCCCGGGCGGTGCCGCGTTTCCAGGAAGACCTCAACCCCACGCTCCAAGCGGCACGAGCACCACCTGACGAAACGGGGCGCGGGCGGCGCGGCCAGGCAACGTCCACCCTCACCCCACGACAGGCGCGAGCTACTGCAAGGGCCGCAAGCCACGCCGTGGCGACGGTGCCGCACACCTGGAGGGAGCGGGCAAACATGCGGGCTGCACTCATGGTGGCGCGGGAGTTCCTGCAGTGTCGGCTGATCGAGAGCAGCCGGGATGCACTGCTGGAATGCGTCGCCGAGCTCCTGGACGCAGCGGCCATGGGGGCACCGCCCTTCTGCTACCAACTCATGCCCAGGCAGCGGCTGGATCCCACGGCGGGCCTCACCGCGCCCGCGTGCCCCCGAGTGCGCCCGGGGGCCTTGTCGACACCAGCGTGATCCACGGCGGGCAGCGCCCCATCGCACCCGCACCACCCCAGGTGGGTGCGGGCACGAGCGTCGCTGCACACGGCCCCAGTGGGGCGTTACCCCACCATCCTCAGGACGGCGTCATGGGTCGGGTGACATGGAGCGTGGGGCACTTCGGCGAGGTCTTCGGGGCAATGGCCTCAGAGGCCTACGTGCCCCGCATGATGAACCAGGAGTACACGGCAGAAGATGACCCCGACTTGTTCCTCGAGCCAGGCTGGGAAGAGGAGGCGCTAGGAGCTGAGGCCTTCCAGGGGCCGTCTGAGAGCCCCACAACAACGCCGTCGACAACAGCTACAGGGTACCACTAATCTCCCAGGGGCAGGCTTATGCTAACCATGAATCGCAAGTGAACCAGGTCACAACGCCAGGCGACGGTTCCGGCGTAGCGTTATCCGTCTCACCAGGAGAGGCTCACTGGGGGCTGCGTGGGAGGGGCCAGGAGCAAGGCCCATCCCCGCGTCACACGGAGGAAGGCATCGCCCAGAGGTAGGCCCTCTGCCGGGGAGGCGTCGGGGAGCCTTCCCCCAACAGAGGACCCGTGGTCGCCAAGAGCGCCGCTGGCATCCCCTCTGCCCTCGTTGGTGTCGTCCTAGTCTTCGGTCGTCCCAACGGTGGTAGGGGTGGCGCAAGGCGGGGCCCTCGTCTGGCGATGTGAAGTAAGGCTCATGCCTGTGAAGGTCTCTGCTCGTGACACTCTCACGTAATAATGAGTGGGGCTGTACACGCCCCGGAGTCTCAGGAGTGCTGCCCTCGGGCCTCGGGGGCTCCCTCCCACGTCCTAGTGGCAGCACTTAGCTCCGCGCTGGTGAGAAGACATGAAGACTAAACTAGGCGCCGGACGCGGCCATTTGCTTTGATCTCTTTTCTATAACCCTGCCTTCTGGATTTGGATTTAAGTTGAAGTTGAATTTTCATTGATGCGCGTGAGGGGTGCCTTTTCTCGTTCGAGCGATTTCTTGCTATCTGGTTCTTGCCTTATTTTGGAGTTCGCGCCTGTTTCTTCCCCCTTGCGGGCCCCTCATGAGCGGGGCTGGGCATGACGCACGGGCGCCACACAAATGTCGTGCCACGGCTAGCGCTTGCTTATCACGCGGCCCCCTCGGGCGTGTCGACGAGTTCCTCGGGAGCTTCCCAGAAACTCGCAATCTCATGAGCCGGTTTTGGGCTCGTCCATTGTTGGTGTCAAAACCGGTGGGTCTCGGGTAGGGGGTCCCGAACTGTGCGTCTAGGCGGATGGTAACAGGAGACAAGGGACACTGTGTTTTTACCCAGGTTCAGGCCCTCTCGATGGAGGTAAAACCCTACTCCTGCTTGATTAATATTGATGATATGGGTAGTACAAGAGTAGATCTACCACGAGATCAAGGAGGCTAAACCCTAGAAGCTAGCCTATTGTATGATTGTTGTTCGTCCTACGGACTAAAACCCTCCGGTTTATATAGACAGCGGAGAGGGCTAGGGTTACACAGAGTCGGTTACAATGGTAGAAGATCTACATATCCGTATCGCCAAGCTTGCCTTCCACGCCAAGGAAAGTCCCTTCCGGACACGGGACGAAGTCTTCAATCTTGCATCTTCATAGTCCAGGAGTCCACCGGAAGGTATAGTCCGGCTATCCGGACACCCCCTAATCTAGGACTCCCTCAGTAGCCCCTGAACCAGGCTTCAATGACGATGAGTCCGGCGCGTAGATTGTCTTCGGCATTGCAAGGTGGGTTCCTCCTCCAAGTACTTCATAGAGGGTTTTCGAACACAAGGATAGTGTCCGGCTCTGCAAAATAAGTTTCCACATATTGCCATAGAGAGAATAATATTTACACAAATCTAATCTGCTGACGTATTCCGTAGCGTGACATCACACCACGGCCAAGTCTTTATTCGAATCGTTTTACTGTCCGACCTCAGCGCGTTTAGCGAGGCGGTTTCCTTGGCACGTCTTGTCAAAGCAGAGATCGTGTCCCCTTATTCTGGGATTCTCATCAATGCGGGCGTGGGTAACCCAACCATACCTGTTGGTATGTTTTCTCGATCAAAGGCGAGTCCCAAACGGTCACGGGGAGGGCCCTTGGTATTCAACCTCTTATAAAGAGACCAAGGCCTTGCTCCTTTCTTTCAATCTCAAATGAGTTCGCCCTTCGCCTCGAGTTCCAACACCCAAGGCTCCAGATTTCAGGCGCTTCGGACCTTCAACAATGTACGGTTCTGACCTTCGAGGCCGATGGATGCCCTTCTCCATCACAGAGGAGGACGTGCTGAAGTTGAGAGAGGCCAGGTTCTTGACCGGCGAAATCTGGCATAGGCTGCCTGCTCAAGGGCAGGTCATTCCCACTCCCAAGCCTGGTGAGAGTGTGGTGTTCATGTCTCACTTCCTTCGGGGGCTAGGCTTCCCGACGGATCCCTTCGTGAGGGGGCTCATGTTTTATTATGGGCTGGAATTTCATGACTTAGCTCTCGAGTCCATCCTCCATATTTCCTCATTCATCATCGTGTGTGAATCCTTCCTCCGTATTACTCCTCACTTCGGACTATGACTCAAGACCTTCAAAGTAGAGCCGAAGATGATCGAGGGACGGCACGCGGAGTGTGGAGGTGCTTTTATAAGCAAGAATGCTGGTGCTCCATGGCTTGAGGGCTCTTTTCAAGAGGAGTCCAGCTTATGGCAACGAGAGTGGTTTTACATCACCGTTCCCAGGGGCACCAAGTGGGTGGGCGCCACCTGCCTTTCGCTCGGGTCCCCCACCACAGCTAGTTTCATGGGTCAATAAGGGACTGGACTGGGGGCCATCCAAGGACGTGCCCTTGTTGTAGGGCCGCATTCGAGATCTCTTGGAAAGAGACATTAGCCTGGTCGTGGTGACGCAGGTCATGTTGATCCGCCGAGCCTTGCCCGGCAAACGTTGCCCCCTTCGCCTGTGGGAGTTCAATCCGGAGGGACCACGAGCTCTCCAACATTTCATGGGCGCAACGCCCGTGGAGATGTACAAATTGTTCTTCGGATCACAAGCAATGTGTCCGGACTTGACCGAGGACACAGGCCTGAGCTGCAATCGCCCGGATACTCAAGTAAGTATCCTTGTGCCCGGACTCGCTATCCGTATATTTATCATAAAATTGCCCCTAAAAGAGTTGTCCTTTAAACAGTAGTGGATAGCGAAAGCAAAGCTAATCAGGTGTCCAGCCCCCCTCCCCGAGACCATGCCGGATCCCGTGCTAGTCAGGATGTTGGAGGTTGTGCCTTCGGAGGAAAGCGAGGGAGGGGACAAGGAAGCTACAGCCTCCTCGAAGAAGGTTGTACGGAAGGGAGGAATCAAAAATTCCTCTCCTCAGGGGAAGAAGAGGACCGCCTCTGACGACCCGGAGACCATGGCCTCAAAGCGGGGGAAGAAATCTTCGTCAGAGGATCCTGCGCCGGGGGATACTTCGGCCAAATTATGCCCTCAAGGGGATCATCCCTCCACCGAGCCGTAAATAGAGAGGAGTTTTTCTTTTTAAGAAATGAGAGAAATCCTTGTATTATGTCTGAGAAGAGTAATCAAAAATTTACCTTGTAGCTCGGACCTTAGCCCTTCTCAGCAGAGCTCGTCTTTGGGGGATCTTCTTCCGGAGATGATGGAGAGCGGAACGCCTCCCCTTGCCATACTGCCTTGCGAGGTGGGCGACCCTGAGGTATCGTCGCGGAGGGTTTCTCCGAATCCGGCAGGGCCGGAAGGTAGTCATATGGCCCCCCAAAGCCCTCTGCGTCCGACCTTCGAAAAGGGCCATCGGACGAGTCTGACACCATCTGGTGCGTGGTCGGAGGAGCTGAAGGATCTGCTAGGGCGAGCATCTATCTCAGAGGAGCACCGTGCATTGATGGGTACGGTGATTGAGAGGATTTCATCCGCGGAGAGTGGATTGCACGAGGCCGTCAGGAGTTTACTGACAGGTTTTGAGGTACGCGAAATAATGTACCCTCTTTGGACAGTTGCACATAAATAAGATGCGCCCTGTGTAGATAGTAGCCCCTGAGACTATGTGTGTTGTCAAAAGTGACGGCGCGCGGAGGATCATAATCCCAGGTCTAATATGTGCCTTCATACGTAGGTGGCGAAGTGTCGGGTGGCCAGCCGGACTAATGAATTTGCCGAGCTAAAGTGGCAATTTGACATGGCAGATGCCGACATCGCGCTTGTCAACAAGCGGCTTGACGAGGCACAAGGTATGTAATTACTCCGGCGGCACCTGGTAAGAGGAGCTTTATGCCAGTATCTTACAATGTGTGCGCTTGATGCAGATGGTGCTGCTGCCATGGAGAATCTTTGGGCGGAACTTTCCCGAGCCAAGGAGCAAGCCAGGAAAAGTGATGCGGCTGCCGAAAAGGCAATTGAAGAGCTGAAAGCCGAACAGGCTGCTCACTGCCGAAGCAAGAAGGAAATGGCCGAGGTGGTTGTGAAGCTGAAGAGCGCTGCTGACGATTGCAAGCTTCTTGAAAAAGAAGATCAGGCGGAACAGACGGACCTGGAGAAGGCCGTTGCTGATGCCAAGGATGCTCGCTCTGCGATGAGAGCTATGAAGGAGGAGCTGTGTCAGGCCGGAGAGATCGCGGCTGGAAAGCCCTTTATGCTGCGGAGGAAGTTCTGTGATCCTAAACATGCTCTGTTAGACCGGATGTGGAGTACGGCGGACACCTATCTGGATTTGGAAGCGAGTGCCGCAGATGCGGCCGAACACTTCCGAGATCAAGAAGATCGCAAAGTGGAAAAGCTCTTTTGGTCACAGTTCCACAATCCGGAGCGTCCACTGTCATTAGCCGATCGTTTGGCCGAATGGGCCGAGCTAAATAGGTTGTCCGAACTCGCCATGAAGTATGTCATGAGTCATCTGTGGCCAAAGAGGCCAGAGCCAAAAAGTTATTTCAACTTGGTGCAACAGTTCCTTGGTGCGGCGCCGCATATCAATGTGATAAAGAGGTCGGTGTGCGTAGAGGGTGCACGGATGGCTCTTGCCCGTGTCAAGACATATTGGGCGGAAATGGAGGCCACCGCTGTTGCATCCCCAGACTCGGATGGTAGCCGAGTACTTGCCGAGCACTATTTTCAGGAAGTTTTGCAAGGCGCTCGTTTAATACAGACGCAGTGCTCGAAGGATACTATATTCGAATAACATATATTATTGTAAAACAATGTTTTGATAAATTGTAGAAGCTTTTTATACTTGTGCCTGCAAGTATTATAATACCTCATGTGCGGCTGTTTAACATATATGTATATATAATCTGAAAGATGGCAGTCGTCGGCTTCAGCCCCCACGCACATAATGCAGGGGTGTTCGCAAAAGGCGCATTTTCACACTTGATCCAACGTCTTGGTCCTACAAAGGAGGTGATAGCGCAGTGAACTAGGCAATCGGACTATGATGCTTTATCACTTTCACTTAGCCATAGGAGTTTGACAGTGAGGCTACTTATATAGCCCCTGGTGGCGCCTGCGCTCGCCCGAACTCGGGGCGCGTATGTGCCTGGCCGGGAAGCGGCCCTTTGTTAATGCGGAGGAATCCTAAAGATTTCGGTAAGTCATCGAGTGGTTGACCAGTCTCACGCTATATCATGACAGTCAGTTTTCGGCTTTCTCTACTGAGGTGCTCGTCTGGCCGAACCGGGGCACAATCGCAGTAGTTCTCCTGGTGCCGCCTTAGCCGATAGAGCGGAACATAAGGTAGCAAAACACAGGAGCCGGGCAAACCCAACATTTGACCAAAGACATGATTTGGAGCTAATGCATATAAGGCCAAACTCGCAACACCGAACACTCCCTAAGGTATTCGGTCTTTATGAGGGCGGGCGGGATAACGCCCTTAGTAATAAGCCCCTAGTGTCTAGGTACGCGCAAAACTCTGACGTGGCCACATGCCAAAACTCCAGCCTCCTCCTTGGTTATACCAAGCAACCAGGGGATGTGTATCAACAAGAGACAGTAAAAAAGGTTTACGCAGGGTCTTAAGCTGAAAAAGAATCCTTGGAACGGGTCCCTGCTGCACGTCTGCGCATGTGTCTCCGTTGTGCCGTATCCTGGACGGGCGTAGCACGTTGTTCATCTGTAAAAGAGAGGAACTTAGTTGAAGAAAGATCATGCCGAACATGAGTTATACTAAATAAACAAAGTATAAATCGAAATGGGTAAAATTGAGCTTTATTGTCTCTTGTTTTATATACGCGGAGTCTCGCCAACAGAATGGCGCCAAAAGGATTTCCCAAAGGAGTCTCGCCAATGGTTGTTAAAACCGATCACCTTCGACCATCAGGATTACTCTAGAAGTATCCGGAACGCAGGCTGGACTGCCTTGGTATTAGATCCAATAATCGGCGGACTCCACTTTACAATGTTGGCGCCATTCTGTTCGTCACGTGAAGTAAGTTTACTATTTTGACTTCTTGTGGGAAATCCTTTTGTTTCCTGGTGCTCTGCTTGTGGGGTTCGTCGTTGTCCTCACTTGGTGTGTCGAGCCCCTTGTGTTCGGCGTTGAGTTTGCCGGATTGCTTGAAAACCCAACAATCTCTGTGGGTATGGTTCGCAGGCTTCCAGGGAGTACTGTGTATTTGACATATCTTGTCCAAGATTTTGTTTAAGTTGGATAGCTCGTCCCTGTTATCCTTGAGGGGCGGCTTTCTCTAATTCTGCCGCGAGCTTTTGAATCCGGCGTTGACCGCCATGCTCTTTGGACTGTTTCCCTTATTCCGGCGCTGGTCCTTGTTGCGTCGGGGTTTTCTGTTTCCATCCCTAACTTCGGATGTACTTGGGTCGCTGGTGCTACATCTTGCCAACCAGTTGTCCTCTCCTGCGCAAAAGCGGGTCATGAGGCTTGTTAATGCGGCCATTGTTCTTGGCTTTTCTTGGCCGAGGTGTCTGGCGAGCCATTCGTCTCGAACGTTATGCTTAAAAGCTGCTAGGGCTTCGGCGTCCGGACAGTCGACTATCTGATTCTTTTTAGTAAGCAATTTGTTCCAGAATTTCCGGGCTGACTCTCCGGGCTATTGAGTTATGTGACTGAGATCGTCTGCATCCGGAGGGCGGACATAGGTCCCTTGAAAATTTGCCCGGAAAGCATCCTCAAGCTCTTCCCAACTTCCAATGGTGTTTTCGGGAAGGCTTTTGAGCCAATGCCGGGCTGGCCCTTTAAGCTTGAGGGGTAAGTATTTTATGGCGTGGAGGTCATCTCCTCTGGCCATGTGTATGTGGAGAATATAATCCTCGATCCAGACCCCAGGGTCTGTTGTTCCATCGTACGCCTCTATGTTTACGGGCTTGAATCCCGCTAGAAATTCATGGTCCAGCACCTCATCGGTGAAACATAGGGGGTGTGCGGCACCCCTGTATTTGGGTGTGCCGTGATGTTCGGATATTTGTTGTGTTGCATTGCTTACTAGAGCTTGCTTTCTTAGCCCGTAGATAGATCTGGCTGGGCCATCTTTTTGATGCGGATCCTTTGGTAGATTGCGTGCCGGCTTGTGTGCGGCGCCGCTTGCCGCTCCATGCTGGCCATGCGGTCGTCTATCCGACCAGGTGGCTTTCCTATTTTTTGACTGCGGGGGCTCTAAGGCCTCCTCGTCAAATTCAGGCAGTAGCTTTCGCTTTGGATAGCTTTTTGTGCGGCGACTGCCGCCATATTTGTCTGCGGTGTTGCGTACTTTGCTCCATCTGATTCTGAGTGCATCTTCCGTAGTTTTGAGCTTCCGCTTCTGCTTTTTCAGGCTACGCGTAGTGGCGACGAACCCTTTGTGGAGGTTCTTCTGCTCCATGAGCCTATCCGGCGTAAGGT
This sequence comes from Triticum dicoccoides, assembly GCF_002162155.2. NCBI lineage: Eukaryota > Viridiplantae > Streptophyta > Magnoliopsida > Poales > Poaceae > Triticum > Triticum dicoccoides. The sequence continues at coordinate 322,220,016 of NC_041380.1, read as the reverse complement.
CATCCGGACTGTTGTTTTCGCCGGGGACGGGGTGTTCGGTTTGTTTATCCAAGTTGCCTTGTTCGGACAGTTGCTCGAAGGCATGTTCGTCGTCCACCGGCTCGTCCTGCTCTATGGCTGGGTATGTATGGCTGCTGTCTCTGTCGAGGCGGGGCTTGGAGCGGCGCTTACGTCGCCACTTTGATTGCTTTTTGAGTGAACGATCCCTTGTTGCATCCCTGTGTTTCTCGTTGACGCTTCCTTTGGGTGTGTCCACCATGTATACATCATGAGATGAGGTGGCTGTCCAGTGCCTTATAGGCGTTGGTTCATGTTCATCTCCTACATCGTCGTCCATACCGTCGATGTCTTCGGAGTCGAAGTCGAGCATGTTGTTTAAATTATCGATAGTGGCTACGAAGTGGGTGGTGGGTGGGCATCGAATTTCTTCGTCGTCCACATCCCAATCCTGCCGGTCATAGTCCGGCCAGGACTCTCCTGACAAAGAGAGAGACCTGAGTGAATTCAGAATGTCGCCGAAGGGTGAGTGCTGAAAGATGTCTGCGGCGGTGAACTCCATGATCGGCACCCAATCGGATTCGATTGGTAGGGGCGCGGAGGGCTCGGAGTCCGGAGAGGAGTCTGGCATCTTGGAGTCACGGGCTTCGTAGAGGACAAGGCTGGTGTTCGGCTTGATCGCCGTAGAGATTGCAGCCCCCGAGGCGGTGTCTAACCACCCATCCTCGATTGGTGTGGTCGGCTCCGAGCCAAGGGTCGGAGCGGACACAGGTGCGGCCTCCAGGGCACTGTTCGGTGGCAGAGCTAGATCATGCCCACCGGGACAGTGCGGCGCGCTCGGCTGCGGCTCAGATCCGTCGAAGATCAAGTCTCCGCGGTCGTCTGCTGTGTAGTTTAAACTTCCAAATCTAACCTGCCGGCCAGGGGCGTAGCTTTCGATCTGCTCCAGATGGCCAAGCGAATTGGCCTGCAGTGCAAAGCCGCCAAATACGAAGATCTGTCGGAGGAGAAAAGTCTCACCCTAGATCGCATCGTCGTTGATGATCGGAGGAGCCATCGGGCCTAAAAGTGACGACACAGAGGAACTCTCAATGAAAGCACCAATGTCGGTGTCAAAACCGGCGGATCTCGGGTAGGGGGTCCCAAACTGTGCGTCTAGGCGGATGGTAACAGGAGACAAGGGACACGATGTTTTTACCCAGGTTCGGGACCTCACGATGAAGGTAAAACCCTACTCCTGCTTGATTAATATTGATGATATGGGTAGTACAAGATTAGATCTACCACGAGATCAAGGAGGCTAAACCCTAGAAGCTAGCCTATGGTATGATTGTTGTTCGTCCTACGGACTAAAACCCTCCGGTTTATATAGACACTGGAGAGGGCTAGGGTTACATAGAGTCGGTTACAATGGTAGGAGATCTACATATCCGTATCGCCAAGCTTGCCTTCCACGCCAAGGAAAGTCCCTTCCGGACATGGGACAAAGTCTTCAATCTTGTATCTTCATAGTCCAGGAGTCCGGCCGAAGGTATAGTCCGGCTATCCGGACACCCCCTAATCTAGGACTCCCTCATCCAGGCTAAGGTAAACTGCAACAGCAACCTTGCCACAGGATACGTGAGTTCACGAAGACGCATATCCAACTCGACCTAAAAAGATAAAAGCGGTAGTATATTTACATGAGGGGCTTCCCCTCCAAAAATGCTCTTACAACCTCAAGGGTTGCGCCCGAGCTTCTGTGTGCAGGACAAACAGCTAGGAAAACGGGATCAGTCAGACATGTCGCTCGTCGTGTCCCCTGGATCGCCCTCAGACGCATCACTGGCATCACTGCTACCATCGATGGCATAACCATCACCTTCACCAGCGCCGCCATCACCATCGTCGACCACGTCGCCCGTGTCTGCCGCGACCACCACCCCATCATCATCGGAAGTGAAGGCCCTGACCAGCGCGTCCACATTGTCTTCCACCCATCGCGACAAGTTGCCCCGGATGACCTTGGGTACAGGAGCGATGGCGGCGTCAAAATCGAAGTTGGGGTCAGCGTTCTGGAGATGGCTGAAGACGCGAGAGAACACACGCCCGAGCAGGCCGCGGCTCCTCTCTTCAACAAGTTGGCGAGCTCTCTCGGAACGGTTCTCCAAGCGCGTCACCACGTTGGTGAAGAAGCGGAGGTGGCTGGCGTAGTCGTTCGCATGGGTATGAGGAGCATTCTCATCACAGATGTGGCCCAGGGCGATGTTGGCCTTGTTCCTGAGGTCCTGGAGCATGGGGTGTGCACGCGCTCCAGCGTCCGCCGTTAAAGCACTTCCTCCCTGCTCTGCCGCATGACAGACTCGGCGTCAGCGACCCGTTGCTGAAGAGGGAGCAGCTCGGTGCGGATGGAGGCCAGTTCGGCCTGCGCCGAGACCAGGGCGGCTGCGGTGTCCTCCTCGCGTCGCTCCACCTCGGTCAACCTGGACTTGAGGGCAGCAGTCCTACCAGCGGCCTCAGCTTCCACGAGCTTCAACTTCAGGTCAAGCCTACCCTCAAGACCCGCGCGAGCCTCGGCCACCCAACAATCAACCTCCTCCTGGGCCTTGGCCTCGCACGCGGCGACGGCATCCTCTGCATGGGCAACTTGACGCTCCCTCGTCTCCAGTCGCTCGAGCTCAAGGCTACGCTCCATGGCTTCCAGCGTCAGTGCCTCCTCGCGCTTCTGGATTTCTTCCTCTTCGGCGGGCGTCCCCCTCAACGACGTAAGGGCGGCTCTGTGTGCCTCCACTTGTTGATCCAAGACAGCGCTCCAGGCTTGGAGCTCCCACGTGCGCTTCTCCGCGACCTCGCGACGGCGGTCAGCTTCCCGAGCCTCTTCCAGAGCTCGGGAGCAGGCCTCACGGGAGGCTGAGAGGGAAGCCTCGGCCTTCGCATTATCGAGATCGTGCTGGTGGTGCCCGAGGTTCATAGCCACCTTCAGCTTATGCCGCTCCTCCACCAGCCGAAGACCCTCGGCCACGAGGCGCGCTTCCACATCCATGAGCTCTTCACCAAGCCGGTTCATCGCGCCCATCGCCTCCTGAAAGAGCTCGTGGCGGACGATGATCCTTTCTTGTGCAGACTCGAGCATCCTGCTGACTCCGTCCTCCGCCGCGAGGACCGCGGATGGGGCCCGAAGCGGCCCGCCCCCTTTCAGCAGGGGGATGGGGCTGGCGCTTGCCCAGTTGCGGGCCAGGCCTCGCGAGGAGCCCGAACGAGTGGAGGCCCGCTGCTTGAAGAGGAACCCAAGGCCGAAGCCACTCAGCTGCCGTCCACGACCAGGGTAGGAACCGTTGGCACGCTTGTTGTACTCCAAGCAAGGCCGCGAGGGAGAGACGGCGAAGGCGCGAGCTCAAGACGCCTTGTCGACGGGCTGGCTTCCCCGATCGACTCCACGCCATGAGCAGCGCGCGGGCTTGCAGCGCTCGAGTCCAGCGGGAGAAACGAGGCGAGAGGAGGTTTCTTCTCAGGAGATTCCGCAGCCTTGGCGGAAGGGATCCTGAAGAGACATCGTCAGGAAGGGAAGCAGCACGCGGAGAATCACCAAGATAAGGTACTTACTCGTCAACAGCGATGTACTTTCTCTATTTTAACGGCCCGAAGGTGCCGCTGCTTGGGGACCCCCTCCTCTTGCAGAGCTCTTCGAAGTCCACGCAAAGCCGACCGAAGTGCTGGACATGGCGGCCGACACGAGGCGCAGCTGGAGAAGTGCTCGAAGGGGCAGCCTCAGGAGTGCCAAGCTGAGGGGAGCTATCAGGCTCTCCCTCGCAGCGACATGCCGAGGCCTCAGGAGCCCCGACCTCAGGAGACGCGGGCTGCGTCGCCCCCTCCACCGCCGCCCCAGGGTAAGAGTCACGAGTCCCCGAGGACGACGCCTCAGGAGCCCTGGGCGGCATCAGCATCTCGGCACCTTCACGATCGGCCCCCAGCGGTGCTCGCCCCCTGCATCCACACTTGGGGTGAGCTCGACGCCAGCGGCAGGGAGAGGAACCATGACGATGGGGTTCTCACGGGGCCCCATGAGGCCAACTGGACGCAGCCCCCACTCATCGAAGGAGGGCATCTGCTCCGTGAATGTCGCCTTGTTCAAGCAGTGGTACAAAAGGCAACTCTTCCTTGGCATGTCGTCTGGCAACGGGACACCCGTCAGGACCTCGAGCACCGTTCGCTGCGCCTCAAGGGGGAGCCCGGACTCCTGAAGTCTCATGTGGTCCTTGCTGTTGAGCAAGGCACACATCGATCGAGAGTGGCGCTGAAGTGGAGCGATTCGGCGCCGGACGAACTCCTTCACCACCATAGGCGCAGTCACATCAAGGTCCTTGAGCCTCTTCAGCCTAAGCCAGACAGGGGCAAGGCACGAATCGGCGAGCCTTTGATGGCGCCAACCGGAGTTGGGAATAGCGGGCGCTGACGAAGAAGAGAGTGGGGGGCTGAGCACTCCGACGTCAACAAATACCCACCGTGCCTGAAACCCGCTCGTGGATGGTGGGAGCTCGAAGTCAATCCCCGCGCCGGCCGTCGCCGCCACGGCCTAAAAGCTCTGGCATCCTGAGCTCTGTCGGTGATCAATCAGGTGCAGCGAGAAGAAGTGGTGGAGAAGGGACACTGAAGGGGCAATGCCTACCATGGCCTCGCAAACAAAGGCGAAGACGGCGAGAAGGGTCATGGATTGGGGATCAAGGTGCAGCATGTGGATCTGATAATGCGCAAGCACAGAGTTGAAGAAGGCGGAGAAAGGAGGAACCAAGCCAGCCCAAAGGGCATCGATGAAGAATGGGACCTCGGTGGCTATCCGGTCGACGCGAGCATGAGATGCAGGCCAGGCCACCGTCCTTCCCCACTCATTGAAGCTTGAGGAGAGCATGGGATGCACCTTGTCCATGGCTTCCTGGTTGAGCACTAGCAACCTACCAATGGCAGGCTTAGTGGCCGGGCGCAGCTCGGCGGAGGACAGGGGACTCTTCCCTTTCTTCGACCGGTCCGGTGCCATGGCGATGGGAGGATTAAGCTCAAATCGGATTGGGGGGAGAGGCTGAGCTACGAGGAAGCGGAAGAATTGGAGAGTATGCAGCAATAATGGGAGGGAAACCATGTAGACTATGGTGGCCACCTAGCCAGGTGGGTATCAAGGTAGCGTGGGGAAGCGGAGACGCCCACGTCCAATCAACCGCCACGTAGTGACCAAGGACGCAGGCTATTGGGGCCCGCGGTGCTCCGCACTTGCCCTTTGGCTTCGCCCCGAAGCCAAGACCGAGCGCGCCTTGGGCCCGGGGGCTAGTGTCTGTGTTCTGGAAACGGGGGTCCCCAGACTTGCCTGCCTGCGGCCCACAGCATGGCGCTGCAAGCGGGCCCGTATGACCCATCTTCACCAACAAGCGTTCAAGACCCTCGCGAGGGGCCAAGCCTCGTGAGGCGGACGACACAAGACCTCCTCAGGAGCGGCCTCACTAGGCTGGCTCACGAGGGGCGGAGAGACCAAGGCAAGACAAACCTCGCGAGGTTCCAGTGACATGTGTAATACCCCGTGTGTAACCTGCCATATTTGTATTCCAACTCTTGCCATTTTCGGCACTAAGTTATGATATTTCCTCGTTATCGGGTTTTTGTCTTCGTGTTGCTTTTGTCTTTGTCATGCATATCATATCATGTCATCATGTGCATCGCATTTGCATACGTGTTCGTCTCATGCATCCGAGCATTTTCCCCGTTGTCCGTTTTGCATTCCGGCGCTCCTATGTCCTCCGGTGTCCCTTTCTACCTTTTTTCGTGTGCGGGTGTTAAACGTTCTTGGATTGGACCGAGACTTGCCAAGCGGCCTTGGTTTACTACCGGTAGACCGCCTGTCAAGTTTCGTGCCATTTGGACTTTGTTTGATACTCCAACGGTTAACCGAGGAACCGAAAAGGCCTCGTGTGTGTTGCAGCCCAACACCCCTCCAAAGTGGCCCAAAACCCACCTAACCCCCTCCATCATCTTGGTCGTTTGATCACGATCGCGTGGCCGCAAACCGTGCTCAATTTGGAGCCTCCTAGCTCCCTCTACCTATAAAAAGGCATCTCCTCCCCGAAATTCCAGATCCCTAACCCTAGCCCCGCTCCCTCTCCGCCGCCGGACGAAAATCGCCAGGCCGGACACGTCCGACCCGCGCCGCCGCCACCACGTGGCACGCCGCCATTCGCCGCCGCGCCGCCCCACTTTGCCGGCCCGCCCGGGCCCAAGGAAGGCCCTCCCGGCCCGGCACCACCGCCCGGCTCCCCGCCGCCCGCTCCGCCGCAGAGTCGCCACCCGCCTCCCG
>NC_041380.1:322142848-322212930 GCF_002162155.2 Triticum dicoccoides | reverse complement strand
GCCTCCCGCCGGCGAGCTCTGCCGGACCTGCCGACCCGACGGCGACCGCCACCGCCGCTCTGCCGCACACCGGTGCGCCACCGCCCGCCTCTGCCTCGCCGCCTCGCGGCGCCCCGGCGACGACTCCGGCCGGATCCCACTCCCCCGGCTTCCTCCTCAACTCCGGCCGCCGCATCTCCATCTCTGGCGAGCATCGATGTTGAACCTCGTTTTCCGTGCCGATCCCAATCCAGATCTGGATCCGGAATCCTAATCAGTTGACTTTTTCTCCTAAGTCCCAGCAAATTTTTGCATTCTTCATCGCATCATAACTTCATCCTTGTGGCTCTGTTTTGGGCGTGTAGCATATCAAATTGTTCGTCTCGACGAGTACTTCATTTCATTCCATTGCACCATGTTCATTTGAGTTCATCTTGATGCCCTAAATGTTGTTGCAAGAGTGCTAGTTTATATTAGTTTCAGATTCTTATCAGAGTTTGGACATTTGTCATTTTTGCCATGTTTAATATGTGCCTCCTATGAACTTGAGCCCTACATGTGTTTTGAAGTATGCCATGCCATCTTTACAGGGGTGTATGCCATGTATTTTTGTGATCTCTGTGGTGACTAGCACAAGCATGCAAAGTAGCTCTCGTAATGTTGCTGATTTCAGGGACTTATAAATCTTCTAAGTCATTGTCCTGATAATATTTTTATGCCATGTATTCTTGTTGCTACAAAGTGATCCATGCCTCTTTTGAGCATGTTCAGTAAGGATCATTTTGAGACAATGTTATGCTATATCCATCCATGTCTTTGTTTGCAATTATGGAGCACCCTAGCTTGACTCAATCAAGCACTACTTTTGCTATAAAATGTTCCTGGCAGATTGTTTACATGTTAAGCAATCTTGCCGAGGTTGTTGTAGTTGATCCGTGCATGCTATGAGAGTGTTCTTGCCATGTTTAGCTTCTATGCCATGTCTACTTGCTGGGTGTATGCTTAGTTTGTCATGAAATGCCTTGTGGCGAGTGCGTTGAGCTCATAAACATGCCTACGTGAATCTGTTTTGCCATGTTCCAGTTTTCTACTAAGTCTGAATCTGTTAACGAAAGTTGCTATGTTCACATGGTTGCCATTGTATTTTCTAATCCCTTTTGGTTAATGGTCAGTAAGGGACTTTTGTTGTATGCTTTGAGTAGCTTCATGCCATGCCTTTATTTGCCATGATATGTTCCGGTAGCATGTTGTTATCTTGCTCTAAACTTTGCTTCCTGATGTTAAAATCCTACCATGTTGGTATTCTCACTAAGTCTGTAACCTGTTATCTTTTGCACTTTTGCCATGCTTGTTTGAACCTGCTATTGAGTGAATTAGCCATAGCTCAGTGTTCATCTTTTGTCAAGCATCTTGAGTGGATCACTGCCATGTGTTTTGTTGTTATGTTAGAGTGCAATAGCTTGTTGTTCTTGATGCATTTAGATGGCCTCGTGCTGTTAATCAAGCTCTACGCCATTATTGTTTTGCTTGCCATTTGCAAACCGTGCATCCGATTCCGTTGATCTTTATATTGATTTCAACCGAAATCAACTCATCTTTCCAGTGGCATTCTTGGTTTTCCAAGTTGAGGCCAGGTTAAATCTTTCCTTTCTGAATCATGCATATGCATCGCATATCACGTCCCGCATATCATGCCATGTTTTGCATCATGTTGTTTGTGAATTGCACGTGGTTGATTGTGGCTCCCTTTGTTTGTGTTCTTGCTTGGGTAGAGCCGGGAGATGAGTACGTGATAGAGGAACCCGTTTAGTACGCTTATGAGGATCAAGCTAATGTCAACTCGGAGAACTTTGCAGGCAAGATGACCATACCCTTGAAATCACTTCTATCTTTGCTTGCTAGATGCTCGCTCTTTTTCTATGCCTATGCTACGATACCTACCACTTGCTTATCATGCCTCCCATATTGCCATTTCAAACCTCTAACCCACCTTGTCCTAGCAAACCGTTGTTTGGCTATGTTACCGCTTTGCTCAGCCCCTCTTATAGCGTTGCTAGTTGCAGGTGAAGATTGGAGTTTGTTCCTTGTTGGAACATGTTTATTGTTGGGATATCATTATTATATCTTGTCTACTTCAATGCATATATATACTTGGTAAAGGGTGGAACGCTTGGCCTTATGCCTGGTGTTTTGTTCCACTCTTGCCGCCCTAGTTTCCGTCATACCGGTGTTATGTTCCTTGATTTTGCGTTCCTTACACGGTTGGGTTATAATGGGAACCCCTTGACAGTTCGCCTTGAATAAAACTCCTCCAGCAAGGCCCAACCTTGGTTTTACCATTTGCCACCTAGCCTCTTTTTCCCTTGGGTTCCGTGGACTCAAGGGTCATCTTTATTTTAAACCCCCCCCCCCCCCGGGGCCAGTGCTCCTCTGAGTGTTGGTCCGAAATGGGCAGCCTGCGGGGCCACCTCGGGGCAACTCGAGGATTGGTTTTACTCATAGCTTGACCTATCCGGTGTGCCCTGAGAACGAGATACGTGCGACTCCTATCGGGATTTGTCGGCACATCGGGCGGCTTTGCTGGTTTAGTTTTACCTTTGTCGAGATGTCTTGTAACCGGGATTCCGAGTCTGATCGGGTTATCTTGGGAGAAGGAATATCCTTCGTTGACCGTGAGAGCTTGTGATGGGCTAAGTTGGGACACCCCTGCAAGGATTTGAACTTTCGAAAGCCGTGCCCGCGGTTATGGGCGGATGGGAATTTGTTAATGTCCGGTTGTAGAAAACCTGAAACTTAACTTAATTAAAATGAATCAACCGAGTGTGTGGCTGTGATGGTCTCTTTTCGGCGGAGTCCGGGAAGAGAACATGGTCTCGTGTTATGTTTGAACGTAGGTTGTTCTAGGATCACCTCTTGATCATAGTTTGTCGATCATGCCTTTGCCTTCTCTTCTCGCTCTCATTTGCGTATGTTAGCCGCCATATATGCTAGTGCTTGCTGCAGCTCCACCTCATACCTTCTACCTACCTATAAGCTTAAATAGTCTTGATCGCGAGGGTGTGAGATTGCTGAGTCCCCGTGACTCACAGATTCCTTCCAAAACCAGATGCAGGGACTGATGATGCCGCTCCAAGAGATTCGACTGAGCTCAAGTGGGAGTTCGATGAGGACTCAGGACGATACTACGTTTCCTTTCCAGACGATCAGTAGTGGTGCCCAGTTGGGGCGATCGGGGACATTGTTGCATTTGGGGTTGTCTTTATTTTGGTTCCGTAGTCGGACCTTGATTGTATCTGGATGAATGTAATGATATATTTATGCATTGTGTGACGTGGCGATTGTAAACCAACTATGTATCTCTTTCTTTTATTCAGCACATGGGTTGTGTGAAGATTACCCCACTTGCGACATTGCTTACAATGAGGTTATGCCTCTAAGTCGTGCTTCGACACGTGGGAGATATAGCCGCATCGTGGGCGTTACAACATGAGCCATGACGACCAAGGCCAGGCGGGCGTCAGCGCGCACAGTTTCCTTATTTCCTCTTTGGTGCTAAGGAGGCAAGCGCTAACGAAGAGTACCGAGGTGGCAAGCAAAGGGTTCCATACCGGTGCAACGAGACCAAGACCAGCAGGACGGTAGGACGGAGGTCACCGTGGAGCCCAAGACGGCGTCACTACCAGAGCCTTTGGCAGACGAAGGCCACTTTTGTCAGGATAAGCTGTACTAGCTGTCCCCTTTCAAATTGGCCATTGTTGGCTCCCTTCCCGCTCAATATTTGGGGAGAGGACCAGGGCCTCTATAAATAGGACTAGCCACCACCATAGCTAGGCGATGGGATCTGAACAACCACAAGTTCACCAAGCATAAGAACACCTCTCCTCAGGAGGCTGTTCTTCCCTTTGTACTGTTCATCCTTAGCCCAAGAGGCAATCCCCCACCACCACACTAGAGTAGGGTATTACACCACAATGGTGGCCTGAAGCAGTATAAATCTTGTGTCCTTTGTGTTGTGAGTTCGTCGAGTTAGCCCTTGACAGTTTCCTAACCATGGACATGTGTTGTCATTTGATAACGGTATCACATCATTAGGAGAATGACGTGATGGACAAGACCCATCCGTTAGCTTAGCATAATGATCGTTCAGTTTATTGATATTGCTTTCTTCATGTCAAATACATATTCCTCCGAATATGAGATTATGCAACTCCCTAATGCCGGCGGAATACATTATGTGCTATCAAACATCACAACGTAACTGGGTGATCATAAAGATGCTCTACAAGTATCTCCAAAGGTGTTTGTTGAGTTGGCATAGATCAAGATTAGGATTTGTCACCCGAGTATCGGAGAGGTATCTCTGGGCCCTCTCGGTAATACACATCACAATATTGCAAGCAAATGACTACGGAGTTAGTTACGAGATGATGTATTATGAAACGAGTAAAGATACTTGCCGGTAATGATATTGAACTAGGTATGAAGATACCGACGGTCGAATCTCGGGCAAGTAACATACCGATGGAGAAAGGGAATTACGTATGTTCTCACAACGGTTCAACCGATAAAGATCATCGTAGAATATGTAGGAGCCAATATGGGCATCCAGGTTTCGCTATTGGTTATTGACTGGAGAGGTGTCTCGGTCATGTCTACATAGTTTTTGAACCCGTAGGATCCACACGCTTAATGTTCGTTGACGATATAGTGTTATATGAGTTTTATGGTTTGGTGACCGAATGTTGTTCGGAGTCTCGGATGAGATCACGGACATGAGAGGATTCTTGAAATGGTCAAGAGGTAAAGATTGATATATAGTACGATGGTATTTGGACACCGGAAGTGTTTCAGGGCGTACTGGGAAGAAATCGGGTCACAGGAAGGGGTTCTGGGCGCCCCCCCCCCTCCCAGGAAGATATGGGCCTTATGGGCTAAAGGAGGGGACAAACCAGCCCACAAGGGGGCTAGTGCGCCCCTCCCATGGCTGGCCATCCCTAAGGGGAAGGAAAGGGGAGGGGTGGCCCTTCCTGCCTTTCCCTCCTCAGGAGAGAAAGGAAAGGGGGGCCGCCACCTCCTCCTTCCTTCCTCCCACGCTCCAAATAAGGAAAGGGGGGCACGGCTTGGGAGAGACCCCAAGTAGGATTCCCCCTACTTGGGCGGCCCCCTTGGCTGCTCCTCTCTCCCTCCCACCTATATATATGTGGGAGGGGGGTGCCTAGCACAGAATAGACAATTGCCTAGCCATGTGCGGCGCCCCCCTCCACCGTTTACAACCCCAGTCATATTTTTGTAGTGCTTGATGATCCACAAGTATAGGGGATCAATTGTAGCTCTTTTCAATAAGTAAGAGTGTCGAACCCAACGAGGAGCAGAAGGAAATGACAAGTAGTTTCCGGTAAGGTATTGTCTGCAAGTGCTGAAATTGTAAGTAGCGAGTAGTTTGATAGCAAGATAATTTTAACGAGCAAGTAACGATAATAGTAACAAAAGTGCAGCAAGGTAGGCCAATCCTTTTGAGGAAAAGGACAGGCCAAAACGGTCTCTTATGATAATTAAAGCATTCTTAAGGATACACGGGAATTTCATCTAGTCAAATTCGTCATGTTGGTTTGATTTGTGTTCGCTACTTTGATAATTTGATAGGTGGGTGGACCAGTGCTTAGGTGTTGTTCTTACTTGAACAAACCTCCTACTTATGATTAACCCTCCTGCAAGCATCCGCAACTATGAGAAAAGTACTATGAATAAATTATAACCATAGCATTAAACTTTTGGATCCAATCGGTCCCTTACAAAATAGCGCATAAGTTGGGGTTTAAGCTTCTGTCACTCTCGCAACCCACCATCTAATTGCTACTCCACAATGCATTCCGTTAGGCCCAAATATGGTGAAGTCTCATGTAGTCGACGTTCACATGATACCACTAAGGGAATAACAACATACATACTATCAAAATATCAAACACATATCAAGTTCACATGATTACTTGCAACATGATTTCTCCCATGACATTAAGAACAAAAGTAACTACTCACAAATGATAAACATGTTCATGATCAAAGGAGTATTAAATAGCATAATGGATCTGAACATATAATCTTCCACCAAATAAACCATATAGTAATCAACTACAAGATGTAATCAACACTACTAGTCACCCACAAGTACCAATCTATAGTTCTGGTAACAAGATTGAACACAAGAGATGAACTAGGGTTTGAGAGGAGATGGTGATGTTGAAGATGTTGATGGAGCTTACCCTCCCCAAGATGGGAGAGTTGTTGGTGATGATGATGGCGATGATTTCCCCCTCTGGGAGGGAAGTTCCCCGGCAGAATCGCTCCGCCGGAGGGCAAAAGTTCTTCTGCCCAAGTTCTGCCTCGAGGTGGCGGCGCTTCGTCCCGAAAGTCCTCCTCTTATTTTTCTAGGTCAAAATGACTTATATACCAGAAGATGGGCACCAGAGGTGGGCCGAGGAGGCCACAACCCACTAGGGCGCGCCTGGGGGGCCTGGCGCGCCCAGGTGTGTTGTGCCCACCTGGTGGCCCCCCTCTAGTGTTTATTGGCTCCGATATTTCTTATATATTCCATAAAAAATCCCCATGAAGTTTCAGCTCATTTGGAGTTGTGCAGAATAGGTGGCCTGACGTGGCTTTTCCAGGTCCAGATTTCCAGTTGCCCAAATTCTCCCTCTTGGTGTGTCCTTGCAAATTATGAGAGAAAAGGCATTAGAATTACTCCAAAAAGCATTATTATTGATAAAAATATTATAAATAATAGTAAGAAAACATGATGCAACATGGTCGTATCAGTGCTTAGGCGAAGCCCTACGGAGATCACTTCACCATCACCGTCACCACGCCATCGTGCTGTCGGAACTCATCCACTACCTTGCCGTCTTGCTGGATCAAGAAGGAGGAGGATGTCGCCAAGCTGAAAATGTGCAGAACGCGGAGGTGTCATGCGTTCGGTACTTGATCGGTTGGAGTGCGAAGAAGTTCGACGACATCAACCGCGTTGTTAAACGCTTCCACTTACGGTCTACGAGGGTACATAGACATACTGTCCCCCTCATTGCTATGCATCTCTATGTATAGATCATTGCGTGTGCGTAGATTTTTTTTTGATTTCCATGCTACGTTTCCCAACAATATCACCCGAGTCAATCATCATTTTGACTCCCTTCATGCGGAAAACCTCCATTGTCTCAACTCCGCTAATGTCGCACTCTTGCCCAAGAAGGAGGGTGCGGACGGGTTCTCGGACTATAGGCCCATTAATCCCATTCATGCCATTGCAAATGTGCTCTCCCGTCGGCTTGGCCCATACATGGATGCCCTTATTTCCAATGCCCAAAGCGCCTTTTATCAAGAGGAGAAGTATTCATGACAACTTCATGTACGTCCGGAACCTTGCCCGTCGGTTGCACAAAAGGAAGACCCGCTCCCCCCTTTTTCGAACTTGATATTCACAAGGCATTTGATTTGATTAAATGGGAATACATCATCAACCTCCTTCAAAAGTGGGTGTTCCCAAGCAAATTTAGGGATTGAATCACCACTCTCCTTGGCTCACAATCTCCAAGGATCCTTCTAAATCCCCCCCCCCTCGCGTCAAGCATGACCGCGGTCTTTGACAAGGGGAGATGCGGTGCGAACTTCACTTTTATGCGGATGATGCGACAATATTTATGGCTCCTATCAAGGGCGACATTGTTAACCTCTCAGGCATCTTGAGAGGCTTCAGGGAGGTCACAGGCCTTTGTACTAACTTCCATAAGAGCTCGGTGGTTCCTGTTCGATGCAACCACATCAACCTCGAGCACATTTTGCAAAGCTTACCGACATCTAGAGCATCCTTCCCAATGTGTTATTTGAGGCTACCTCTCTCCATTTGCTGCCTCAAAAAAGTGGATCTTCAATACCTTGTGGATAAGGTTGTCGGAAAGCTAGTCACTTGGGAGGGCTAAAACATAACCTACATTGGTCGCATGGCTCTTGTTAAGTTTTTGATCACCTCACAAGCTATTTACTTCATCACATCGCTAGTTGTGCGGCGGGGTATTGTTGATGATGTCAAAAATCCTGAACGGTCTTTCATTTGGTCCACTTCGGACAAGACGACCGACGCAAAATGCAAGGTCAATTGGGGGGAGGGGTGATACGTCTCCATCGTATCTACTTTTCCAAACTCTTTTGCCCATGTTTTGGACTCTAATTTGCATGATTTGAATGGAACTAACCCGGACTGACGATATTTTCAGCAGAATTGCCATGGTGTTATTTTTGTGCAGAAATAAAAGTTCTCAGAATGACCTGAAACTTCATGGAGAATATTTTTGGAATAAATAAAAAATATTGGCAAAAGAATCAACAGAAGGGGACCCACTGTGGCACCCCGGCTTAGAGAAACCGGAACGCCCCGTATTCCAGCCCAAAGATCGAGGCAAAGTCTTCTGGAATACGGCACTGCTTAGCATAGAACAAATCAGCTCTTTATTACAATCTATGTGGGTACAAGGGGATTACATCGGCACGGCGACACTACACCTGCCACGGTTGCTCCATGCAAGCAGCAGAACAACACAACACAGCAGAACAACGACGACGGTGATGAACTCCACTCCACAGGGACTCTGGCTGGAACGCTTATCCTAGCCCGCAAACAAGGAATCCACGGCAAACAAGCAATCAAATCTGGCATGACCTGCAAACTGGCATGACACGCCAGGTCAGTACTTTGAATGTACCTACAAGCTCACAGCAACCAAAGCAATCAAGACAAACAATGGCATGGCAATTACAGATTATTAAGCAATGATGAACACGACACTATCAGAAAAACATGGCATGTACAACATGATACAGCTAGAACAATACGAGCATAGCATAAACATATGAACATGATGAGACTAGCATGCAACATGATGAAACTATCATGCACCAACTTACTCTGCTCGGGTTACCTCGTAACCATCACATGCATCACTTACCACCACGGATATCACACGATCATCTCAGGACCAATCAAGCTTGGTATTAACAATACCGTAGTAATCATTTATGACCACAAGGAGCTTGACTTTTACCCTTGACTCTCGCATAACATCCCAAATATCCAACAAGTTGGTACTCACGATACCATAGTGATCCTCTCACGATCACATAAATATCAAACAACTTCTTTCATCGTCGAACCAGGGTTGTTATTAAGCACATCATTATTATTACTGTTGACCCATAGTGTGACCGACATGAACTGGGCCCATATCCGCGAGCACGGCTATCGATAGATTTAACACACACACTCTCTGCAGAGGTTAGCACACTGTGCCCACACCACGGAACCCATGGCCTCGCACTCCCATTCGGGTGGACCAACGGCATTCCGACAAAACCGTCCTACTGCCATGACACTCTCCCGACCACTCCGACCAACTCCCCTTTGGGCTAAGTCCTGGGTGGCCTCGTGCCTACCAAAGGCACCAATGGCCACCGTCGTGGCAAAACGGTCCCAAACGGGGACAAGGATCCTTACAAAAACAACAGGCACACAAGGCTTATTCCGTCCTACCTGGCCAAGGTAGCACCCGCGCATAACCTTCCCTCGTGGGAGGCACCAGCGAGAGGCATGACAATAGACCCAGTTAGGACCCCCCCCCCCCATAAGTTAAGTGTGGTTGCACTGGTCAGCTCGATATGGTGGCACCATGACTCAGCCAACAGTTGTTCAAGTTCAATTTAATCCAGTTAAACTTGAATGCAATATGTTGAGTCATGATAAAAAAATAACATGATGCAACTACAATGCATGAACATGATATTAACATAAGCATGGGGGTGCATCCCAATCAACGAGCATAACAACATTTAGCCATTTATCCAGATGAGCATGTCATACTGACGAGCATGGATATCACAACTAGAACACTACCCATAGCATAACATGACCACTAGCATCAACAATAAATACCATGCAATAACATAACGATAAAACTACCATGCAAGTATTTAATCAACTGGATGCAAAGGAACATGCATAACAACGGTACTCGGAACAGACGATAGTCAGGCACCGAAGACCATCACCAACATTTACTACTACCAAAACATTGCCAATATTTGAAGGAAATATGCCCTAGAGGCAATAATAAAGTTATTATTTATTTCCTTATATCATGATAAATGTTTATTATTCATGCTAGAATTGTATTAACTGGAAACATAATACATGTGTGAATACATAGACAAACAGAGTGTCACTAGTATGCCTCTACTTGACTAGCTCGTTAATCGAAGATGGTTATGTTTCCTAACCATAAACAAAAGAGTTGTTATTTGATTAACGGGATCACATAATTAGGAGAATGATGTGATTGACATGATCCATTCCATTAGCTTAGCACCCGGTCGTCTAGTATGTTGCTATTGCTTTCTTCATGACTTATACATGTTCCTATGACTATGAGATTATGCAACTCCCGTTTGCCGGAGGAACACTTTGTGTACTACCAAATGTCACAACGTAACTGGGTGATTATAAAGGAGCTCTAGAGGTGTCTCCAAAGGTACATGTTGGGTTGGCGTATTTCGAGATTAGGATTTGTCACTCCGATTGTCGGAGAGGTATCTCTGGGCCCTCTCGGTAATGCACATCACATAAGCCTTGCAAGCATTGCAACTAATGAGTTAGTTGTGAGATGATGTATTACGGAATGAGTAAAGAGACTTGCCGGTAACGAGATTGAACTAGGTATTAAGATACCGACGATCGAATCTCGGGCAAGTAACATACCGATGACAAAGGGAACAACGTATGTTGTTATGCGGTCTGACCGATAAAGATCTTCGTAGAATATGTAGGAGCCAATATGGGCATCCAGGTCCCGCTATTGGTTATTGACCGGATACGTGTCTCGGTCATGTCTACATTGTTCTCAAACCGTAGGGTCCGCACGCTTAAGATTTCGATGACAGTTATATTATGAGTTTATGAGTTTTGATGTACCGAAGGAGTTCGGAGTCCTGGATGAGATCGGGGACATGACGAGGAGTCTCGAAATGGTCGAGACATAAAGATCGATATATTGGACGACTATATTCGGACATCGGAAAGGTTCCGAGTGATTCGGATATTTTACGGAGTACCGGAGAGTTACAGGAATTCACCGGGGAGTATATGGGCCTTATTGGGCCATACGGGAATAGAGGAGAGAGGCCAAAAGGAAGGAGGCATGCGCCCCCCCTCTGGTCCGAATTGGACAAGGGGTGCAGCCCCCTTTTCCTTCTTCCTCTCCCCCTCTTTCCCCTTCTCCTACTCCAACAAGGAAGGAAGGAGTCCTACTCCCGGTGGGAGTAGGACTCCCCTTGGTGCGCCCCCTCCTAGGCCGGCCGCCCCCTCCCCCTTGCTCCTTTATATACGGGGGCAGGGGGGCACCTCTAGACACACAAGTTGATCTTCGTGATCGTTCCTTAGCCGTGTGCGGTGCCCCCCTCCACCATATTCCACCTCGGTCATATTGTAGCGGTGCTTAGGCGAAGCCCTGCGACGGTAGAACATCAAGATCGTCACCACGCCGTCGTGCTGACGGAACTCCTCCCCGACGCTTTGCTGGATCGGAGCCCGGGGATCGTCATCGAGCTGAACGTGTGCCAAGAACTCGGAGGTGCCGGAGTAACGGTGCTTGGATCGGTCGGGTCATGAAGACGTACGACTGCATCAACCGCGTTGTCACAACACTTCCGCTGTCGGTCTACAAGGGTACGTAGATCACACTCTCCCCTCTCGTTGCTATGCATCACCATGATCTTGCGTGTGCGTAGGAAAATTTTGAAATTACTACGTTCCCCTACAGTGGCATCCGAGCCTAGGTTTTATGTGTTGATGTTATATGCACGAGTAGAACACAAGTGAGTTGTGGGCGATATAAGTCATACTGCTTACCATCATGTCATACTTTGGTTCGGCGGTATTGTTGGACGAAGCGGCCCGGACCGACATTACGCGTACGCTTACACGAGACCGGTTCTCCCGACGTGCTTTGCACAAAGGTGGCTAGCGGGTGACAGTTTCTCCAACTTTAGTTGAACCGAGTGTGGCTACGCCGGTCCTTGCGAAGGTTAAAACAGCACCAACTTGACAAACTATCGTTGTGGTTTTGATGCGTAGGTAAGATTGGTTCTTGCTTAAGCCCGTAGCAGCCACGTAAAACTTGCAACAACAAAGTAGAGGACGTCTAACTTGTTTTTGCAGGGCATGTTGTGATGTGATATGGTCAAAACATGATACTAAATTTTATTGTATGAGATGATCATGTTTTGTAACCGAATTATCGGCAACTGGCAGGAGCCTTATGGTTGTCGCTTTATTGTATGCAATGCAATCGCGCTGTAATGCTTTACTTTATGACTAAGCGGTAGCGATAGTCGTGGAAGCATAAGATTGGCGAGACGACAACGATGCTACGATGGAGATCAAGGTGTCGCGCCGGTGATGATGGTGATCATGATGGTGCTTCGAAGATGGAGATCACAAGCACAAGATGATGATGGCCATATCATATCACTTATATTGATTGCATGTGATGTTTATCTTTTATGCATCTTATCTTGCTTTGATTGACGGTAGCATTTTAAGATGATCTCTCACTAATTATCAAGAAGTGTTCTCCCTGAGTATGCACCGTTGCGAAAGTTCTTTGTGCTGAGACACCACATGATGATCGGGTGTGATAGGCTCTATGTTCAAATACAACGGGTGCAAAACAGTTGCACACGCGGAATACTCAGGTTATACTTGACGAGCCAAGCATATACAGATATGGCCTCGGAACACGGAGACCGAAAGGTCGAGCGTGAATCATATAGTAGATATGATCAACATAGTGATGTTCACCATTGAAACTACTCCATCTCACGTGATGATCGGACATGGTTTAGTTGATTTGGATCACGTGATCACTTAGAGGATTAGAGGGATGTCTATCTAAGTGGGAGTTCTTAAGTAATATGATTAATTGAACTTAAATTTATCATGAACTTAGTCCTAGTACTATTTTGCAAATTATGTTGTAGATCAATAGCTCGCGTTGTTGCTTCCCTGTGTTTTTTTTATATGTTCCTAGAGAAAATTGTGTTGAAATATGTTAGTGGCAATGATGTGGATTGGATCCGTGATCTGAGGTTTATCCTCATTGCTGCACAGAAGAATTATGTCCTTGATGCACCGCTAGGTGACGGACCTATTGCAGGAGCAGATGCAGACGTTATGAATGTTTGGCTAGCTCAATATGATGACTACTTGATAGTTTAGTGCACCATGCTTAATGGCTTAGAATCGGGACTTCAAAGACGTTTTGAACGTCATGGAGCATATGAGATGTTCCAGGAGTTGAAGTTAATTGTAAGTGCATCTGGTGCCACCCCTAGTTGGTTTTGGAGTATTGACGACAAACCTAGTTGAGGGACTAATGTGTTTGTGAGAATTGCAGGAAAACATAGGTAGAAGTCCCTCATTGATTCGGTTTTACTACCAGAGATGACCCCTAAAAATATATGAAGACATTGAAGACAAAGGTGGTTTATGAAGATATTCACAGTTGAAGACTATGACAGAAGAAGGCACGTTATGAAGCCTATGAAGCTCGAAGACTTAGATCTTTCGTAGTTCTTCTTCTTTTGTGTTGAGTCATAGGAACCACCATACTGTTAAGTGGGGTCCAGGAGAACCAGTCAGAATGACTAAAGTGATGCCTAAATCAAAAACCTATGTCTTCGAGCGAAGACAATGAGAGCGAATCTTGTCCAGAGCCGGACAAGTCAGCTTTTCTTGTAGCCCAAGTAAAGTTGCCACGAGGGTTCGAAATCTGACCGTTGAGACACGTGTCAGTTCCTTAGTGACCCAGGGTCATTTCGGACAAATCAGGTCGGGTTGCCAAGTGGCTATAAATAGCCCACCCCCACAACCATAAACGGTTGGCTGCTCGGATTTCAGTGCACGGCTTTTGTCGTTTGAGAGCAACCCACCTCGAAGCCTCTGAGAGAAAATTCCTAGAGAGGAGAAAATCCCTAACCACCCAGAGCCAGAGTAAATTGGGCATCACTTAAGTCTTCTTGTCTGTGTGATCTGAAGACTTATTACACTTGAGGACTGTGAATCCTTCAGACGGTTAGGCGTCGCGTTCAGAGCATCCAAGAGACATTGTGGATTGCCAGTGAACGAAGTTTGTGAAGGTTTTGGGAGTCTACCTTGAAGACTTACCGGAGTGATTGGGCGAGGACTAAGTGACCTTAGCTCAAGGAGAATACGGTGAGGACTTGGTGTCCTGGACTGTGTGTTCAGGACTAGGTGTCCGGGACTGTGTGTCCTAAGGTTTAAATACCTAGCCGCTCCAACCAGACGTACAGTTGTCACAGCAACTGGAACTGGTCCAACATATCATTGTCTTCAACGAGTCACTGGTTTCATCTTCACTTCCTTTTCTTACTGTTACGCATTGTGAAGCCACTCCTTGCTTGCTTTATCTTTTGTCTTCACAACGTGAATGCATGAACTGTTTGGCTTCATAACTTCTTCCTACCTGATCCTTATTACACTGCAGTTGTTTGTCATTGTACTTTCACTTTACTGAATACATGACCATGGCTGACCTAGTGTAATCTAACTTCCGCTGCATAGTAAAAGGCTTAATCTTTGTTGTTTGTCTTCATAACTCTCACGTTTTGAAGACTTTCATAAAAATCGGCTATTCACCCCCCCCCTCTAGTCGATATAACGCACTTTCAATTGGTATCAGAGCGAGGTGCTCCCTTGTTCTGTGTGATTCGGTTTAACCACCTGGAGTTTTAGCTATGTCGACTGCAGGAATAATCAAAGTCTCCGCTGCTTGCCCCGTCTTCGATGGAACTGAATATCCCTACTGGAAGAATAAGATGCGTATGCATCTTGAAGCTATTGACGTCGACCTATGGTATGTCGTCGAGAACGGCGTTCCCAAGGCTGGAGAAGGTGTCACTGCTGCTGATGTCAAGAAGTTCACTCAACTGGATTCTACTGCCAAAAATATCATCTATGGTCATCTGACAAAAGGACAGTATGGCCGTGTGAGTGCCTTGAAGACATCCAAGCTGGTCTGGGACTGGCTCTCCAAGGTCAATGAAGGCGTATCAGCCCAGAGAGATCAAAGAATCAGTGTTCTTTGCAACCTCTTCAACCGCTTCAAGCAAAATGACAATGAGAATGTCCAGCACACATTTGACCGGCTCACTGACATCACAAATGAGCTTCAAGCCCTCAGCGCCACTGAAATCACCAAACATGAAATCGTCAAGACGCTGCTGAGATCACTTGATAGTTCGTTTGACATCCTGGCCCTGATGATTCAAGAACGTCCTGATTTCAAGACACTCGATCCGTCTGACATACTTGAGAGGCTCAACACACATGAATTTCAGCTTTCTGAGAAAAGAGATATCTACGGTCCAAACTATGGGCGAACTCGTGCCTTGAAGGCAAAAGCTGTTTCCTCATCTGAAGAAGAATCTGACTGCAGTTCTGATGATCCTGAAGACATTGGAAGAGAACTTGCAATGCTAGTGAAGAAGTTCCAAAAATTCACCAAGAAGAAAGGCTTCAGAAAATCTTCACGATCAAGCTCAAGGAATGATGAAGCTTCTGCTCATGACTACAAGAAGAATACATGTCACAAGTGCAAGAAAACTGGACACTTCATCTCTGAGTGTCCACAGTGGGACAATGAGAACAGAAGGAAGAAGAAGAGAAAGGAATATGATTCTGACGACAAGAAGAAGAAGAAATACTCAAAGTATTCTTCCAAGTCTTCCTCAAAGTCTTCATCACACAAGAAGACCTCATCTGGCAAGGCACGTGCGTTTGTTGGCAAGGAGATGGATTCAGAGGAGGAGTCCGCATCTGAGGAGGCAGAGGTGGAGTCTGAGGAGGAGTCTGATTCTAGCATTGCGAGTCTGGCTACAGCATACGTCGCCAAGTCCATCTTCAACACTGAAGACAATGACTGCATCACCGACACCGACGCAAATGACAAGAACGACTTCACTCCTACCTACTGCTTCATGGCACGTGGTGCCAAGGTAAACACACGCACTACTCGCTATCAAACATCTAGTGACGATGACTCTGATTGTTCAAAACCCAGCTACAAAACACTTGCTAAAATTGCAACTGAACAACAGAAAGCTATGGAACATATTCAAAAACTGTTAGACAGAAGTGATGATCTGTTGGGTGCTGAAATGACTTGATCTGAATCCTTAATTGAAGACATAAAAAACCTTCACGTTAAGTATCATGAACTTGAAGATCGTCTTGATACTCTCTCAACAACTCATGAAAGGCTTTCCTATGATTATCTTCAAAGGAAGCAAGAACTTGAGAAATTGAGAGCGGCTCATGAAGATCTTGAAAAGGAAAATGAGTCACTTCGCACCGAACAGATCAGTCCCGCTCAGGAAGGATTTGAACCACCATGTCTTAAATGCATTGAGCGTGATAATGCTACTTCTGTTGCTGAATGTTCCACTGCCACTGCTGTTGCAATATCTTCAACTGTTGATGTGGTAACTAACCCCTCTGCTGAGGATACCACTGCTATTGCTGATGAGAATGCTAGGTTGAAGACATTGCTTAAAACAGGGATGTACAAAAGTCTTAAAGGACATCAGACACTATGTGATGTCCTCAAGAAGCAGATTCTGAACCGAAACCCTAGGAAAGAGGGTGTTGGGTTCGTGATGAAAATAAATGCAGATGGCTCTTACTGGAAACCTGAGCAGTACCCCAAAACCACATGGGTTGCTGCAAAGGAACTTTCAGCAGATCCATCCAATTTATCTGGCTTCACTTGTGCTAACCCCATTATCATTGATGAATCCTTTGATGCAAACTATAAACTATTTGAGAATCAGAATGGTGAAGTGTTTGCCAGGTACATTGGTATTAACTGCAGGAATGGACCGCCTATGAAGAAGATCTGGGTTCCGAAAAAGTGTCTGGAAAATCTTCCTATGAATGTCTTCATGACACCTCACTTGAAGAAGACAAATCTCAGACCAAAGGCTTCATATGGTCCAAAGGCTTCATACAAGCAGAGGACTCACCTGAGTCACACTAACGCAAATGTTTTGCAGGGAAATCATACTCAGGCATATGAATATGAGAACGGTTCTTCGAATCGTCATGTTCATATGACCAAAAATTATTCTGCTTATTCCTATGAGTATTATTGTCCATCTGCTAGACTGTTTGCTAAGGCTTCAAAGCCAAAATTCTCAGATGCTGCACTTAGACTTATTGCTTCTAAGCCACCCTTGAAGATGTGGGTGGTTAAGAAAGCTTAACTCTCTTTTGCAGGGAAAGGTCTCTAGCAGAAAAACAAAATTTTCTGACGCTATTGCTGGGGACCTTAAAAATCTTGTGGGGCGCAAGATAAAATGCCCAAATGGCATCGTTATGTACCTCGTTCCTGAATCGCATGCTACTTTTCCTACTAGTTCTAATCTGGATCTAAGTTTTCATAACCCACTGGTTCGTCAAATGTTTATGCTTCACAATTCTCTTCGTGAAGCCTATCCCCCTAACTGCACTGTAGGGTACGACACCAGTGACTTCAAAGTCTTCAGAATGGATTATTGACAGTGGGTGTACAAATCACATGACTGGCAAAAGAAGCCTTCTTATGGACTCAACATTACGTCCATCTGACAAGAGCCACATCACATTTGCTGACACTGGTAAAAGTAAGGTATTGGGTCTAGGTAGAGTTGCAATCTCAAAGGATCAACACATGGATAAAGTCATGCTTGTTGAATCCCTTGGCTTCAACTTAATGTCTGTCTCAATGCTTTGCGATTTGAATATGATCGTAATGTTTGGAAAATATCGTTGCCTTGTACTAATGGAATCTGACAAGTCTCTAGTATTTGAAGGGTATCGGAAAGGTGATTTGTACGTAGTAGATTTCTCAGTGGGACCACAACTTGCCGTATGTCTTCTTGCAAAAGCCTCAGAATGCTGGCTTTGGCATCGGAGGCTTGGGCATGCTGGCATGAGGAACCTCCATACCCTTGCAAAGAAGAAGCATGTCATAGGCATCGAGGGCGTCAAGTTCAAGAAAGATCACTTATGCGGTGCCTGTGAAGCAGGGAAGATGACAAGGGCAAAACATCCTTCGAAGAAAATCATGACTACTACTCAACCCTTCGAACTGCTTCACATGGATCTTTTCGGTCCCACTCACTACTCAACCTTTGCTACTACTGCTTGCCTTTATGGCTTCGTGATTGTTGATGATTACTCTAGATATACTTGGGTGCACATAATCCTCTACAAGACTGAAGTGCAGGATGTTTTCAGACGCTTCGCCAATCGAGCTATGAACAATTTTGGCGTCAAGATAAAGCACATCAGAAGTGACAATGGCATTGAATTCAAGAACATTGGCCTTGATACATATCTTGATACCTTGGGCATCACACATGAATTCTTAGCTCCATACACGCCACAGCAGAATGGCGTCGTCGAACGCAAGAACAGAACGCTCATTGAGATGGCCAGAACAATGCTAGATGAATACAAGACTCCAAGAAAATTCTGGACTGAAGCCATTGACACTGCATGCCATACAATCAATCGTGTTTATCTTCACAAGCTTCTGAACAAGACATCTTATGAACTCCTAACTGGCAAGAAGCCAAATGTCAGTTACTTCAGAGTATTTGGCGCAAAGTGCTGGATCAAGGACCCACACCACACCTCAAAGTTTGCACCAAAAGCACATCAGGGCTTTATGCTAGGATATGGAAAGGATTCACACTCCTACAGAGTCTTCAATCTCTTCCATTACAAAGTGGTTGAAACAGTGGATGTGCGGTTTGATGAGACAAATGGTTCACAAAGAGAGCAACTGCCAAATGTGCTAGATGAAGTTCCAGCTAGTGAATCAATCAAGCATATGGGAACTGGAGAGATTACGCCTTCTGAAGCTCATCCTGAAGAAGAACTTATCATCTCAGCACCTGATCAACATGAAGACAATGCTTAGCCTGAAGACATTCCTCCCAATAACAACGCAGATCAGCAAGAGCAAAGTCTTCGCCCTGTACATCCTCGTGTTGCAAATGAAGTGCAAATTGACAGCATCAATGCACCTGGTCCACTCACTCGTTCAAGGGCAACTTAGCTAGCAAACTTCTGTGGGCACTTTGCATTCGTACCAATATCAGAACCCAAGAAAGTTGAAGAAGCCTTCATGGAATCTGAATGGATTCAAGCTATGCAAGAAGAGCTTCAACAGTTTGAGCTGAATAATGTATGGGAACTGGTTAAGCGTCCTGATCCACGAAAGCACAACATAATAGGCACTAAATGGATATACCGCAACAAGCAAGATGAGCATGGTCAAGTTGTCAGAAACAAAGCTCGTCTCGTTGCTCAAGGATATACTCAAGTGGAGGGCATTGACTTCGATGAAACATTTGCTCCTGTGGCCAGGCTTGAAGCCATACGCATTCTGCTAGCCTATGCAAATCATCATAACATACTTCTATATCAAATGGATGTGAAAAGTGCCTTTCCCAATGGCAAGATTGAAGAAGAAGTGTATGTTGCACAACCGCCTGGCTTTGAAAATCCAAAACATCCTGACATGGTATACAAGCTCAACAAGGCACTGTATGGCCTCAAACAAGCCCCTAGGGCCTGGTATGACACACTCAAGTACTTCCTGAAGAGCAAAGGCTTCATTCCTGGTTCCCTGGATCCCACTCTTTTCACGAAGACATATGATGGTGAACTGTTTGTGTGCCAAATATATGTGGATGACATTATCTTCGGCTGTACCAATCAGAAGTACAGTGAAGAGTTTGGATATATGATGCAAGAGCAATATCAGATGTCCATGATGGGGGAACTGAAGTTCTTCCTTGGTCTTCAAATACGACAACAACGCAATGGCATCTTCATATCTCAAGAGAAGTATCTCAAAGATTGCCTGAAGAAGTTCGGTATGCAAGACTGCAAAGGCTTCACAACACCAATGCCAACCAAACATCATCTAGGTCCTGACGACAATGGTAAAGAGTTCGATCAAAAGGTATACAGCTCCATGATTGGTTCTTTGCTTTATTTATGTGCATCTAGGCCAGATATCATGCTTAGTGTTTGCATGTGTGCTCGGTTTCAAGCAGCACCAAAGGAGTCGCATCACTTAGCTGTGAAGCGAATTCTTCGATATTTGGCTCACACCCCAACTCTAGGATTATGGTATCCAAAGGGCTCAGAGTTTGATTTGGTTGGATTTTTGGATGCTGATTATGCTAGTGACAAAGTTGATCGAAAGTCTACATCAGGCACATGTCACTTTCTGGGATGATCACGTGTATGTTGGTCTTCAAAGAAGCAGAACTGTGTATCTCTCTCCACTGCTGAATCTGAATACATTGCTGCTGGATCTTGCTGCGCTCAGCTTCTGTGGATGAAGCAAACACTCAAGGACTATGGCATTCATCTGAAGCAAGTGCCACTTTACTGCGACAACAAAAGCGCCATCAAGATTGCCAACAACCCAGTTCAGCACTCGAAGACAAAGCACATTGAAATTCGTCATCACTTTCTCAGAGATCATGTTGTGAAAGAAGACATTGATATCATACACGTCAACACGGAAGAGCAATTGGCGGATATCTTCACAAAGCCCTTGGATGAGAAGAGATTTTGCAAGTTACGGTGTGAGCTAAATATCCTGGAATCCTCAAATGTCCTGTGATCAGGCACACATCCTAACACTTATGCATATTGATGACTTAGATATGCAACACACAAAGTAAGGTATATCTTCAATCAATGAAGACATACATTCTAAGTGTGAATACATCAATGTGGAATTTGACTTCGGAGCGCCACGATAATTATGTGCCTTGTCTGGGTCTAATACTTCCTATATGGTGGGTAACGCCACCACAAAAAGTTCCATTTGAAGTGTTTCACTCATGGTGTTATCTTGCAATATCTTCACATTTGATTTGGTTTCGAACTCAACATATCTTCATGATTATCTTCACTACGTTGATTATATAGATATATACATACTAGTGTTCTATCCTCTACAGCATTCACTTATAGCTATGACTTCTTGGTTGAATCTTTTTGAACTAAGTGAATGTGATCGGACCCCAATCTCTCTATGCTTTCTATCTCAAATTCTGTCTCTCCAAGTCATATGCATTCTATTGAAACTGTCGAATGTCTTCACTGTGTCCTTGTCAGCTGAAGATATAGAGACAACCATAAAGTCCGTTTTTAATGCTCTTTCCTCCACATAAAATCTGGAGAAGCAGGAACGACCGCCCGACAATTTAGGCGTGCGTGGGACGTGGAACAAACCCCAAACATCCGCTAACTGGCCACGCGTTCCTCAAATGCGAACCGCCAGGGGCACCTGTGTAATAGCACAGTGCCGCCACTGAGCCTATAAATTCACACTTACCACAGTCATTATCTCCTTCTTCCACCCTCGCAAGAACCCTAGCGCCATCGCTAGCACTCGACGACGCCGGAGACGAAGCGCTTCGCTGCCGCAACCTCTCCAACGCCGTCGTCACGCCGACCGCGGACATCGTCCTCTCCGCCGTCACCGTAGGTGTTTTCCATCGCCAAGTTAGGGCACGGAGGACTGAACTGCTCGGCATCAACTCCCTTCCGTCTAGCAGTTCCAGTGTGGTAAATAAAACTTCTTTTTACAGCCTCTTTTGATCTCATGGTTCTGTCACTTCCTACCATAAGAAGTTTCTCTTCACAATAGTTAGATCTCTCCCTGCATCTCATAACATGCCTAGTATATTCACTTGTGCTTCATAAAGTAGTTAGATTCCTCACTTGTACTAATCTGTGGGTTCGTACAAATCTGGAACCAACTTCTTATCTATGAGTGAATGTCTTCGCACGATGAGGTCAATGTCTTCTAAACTGATTAATCTTCAAAACCTTCTGAGAATGCATATGACCTCTTCCCCTTCCCTCGCACCTTAATGCTGTCACAGGTACATGTCCGTGGGAGAATCCTTCGGTTCTCATAGTCTGCATTCATTTGCAGAATTCCTACAACATCACATAAACTCTCCTGAAGCCAGTTCCTGTTGGTCCAGAAAAGGAAAGCCTTTGAAGCCTTTGAAAGTCTTGAAGCCTTTCAAGTTAAAGTTTATGGCTTCAGAAGCAGCAGCAAGAAAGGGGGGCAGACGGAGACATGAGGGAACATCCAAGGATCTGCCAGAAGACTTGGCAGACATGTACAAAACAGATCCAGAAGAGAGCTATGGGCAACGCAAGACCCGAATCCAATGGATTCGACGCTACTGGGCAAAACAATGGTTCAAATACCGCTTCGTCACCCAGGAGTATGCTGAAAAGAATGCTATCAAGAATCCATGGGGGGATATCTTATACAAGAACCTTGTACTCAGGACCAGAGATGAAGCCATTGTTCAAGGCTTCTACCCATGTATGGTCCGAGGACCATAGCCTGATGATGCACATCCGTCGTCACTTCTCTGGTGTCGTGATGACAATCTCTTCAAGCGCAACTTTCAGTTTGCCCAACAGTCAGCGAAGCTAAACAAGAAGAAATTTGGGCTTGACTTCAACCCTGGTCCCTCCTCACCAAGGGCAGATGGCACACGCGACGCAGAACCCAATATCATCGGTCCGTTTGCCAATCTTGAGGGCCTGATCACCCACATCTTAGTCCAAGGGAATGCTATGAATGACCCTCTAGCTGACTCAGAGTCTGATGAAGCTCCTGCTGTGCCGAAGCCAAAGCAGACAAAGAAACCAAAAGCTTCAAAGCCGGCCCCTGCCTCAAAAATCTCAAGGGCGAAGCCATTGAAAACTGCACCTCCTGAAGTCAGTGTGCAGTCCGAAGACGTATCCCGTGTCTCCAAGCCCCGGAAAGAAAAGGAGCCCCAGCAACAAACCGGCAAAGAGCTCACTGCTGCTGCCATTCTGTGCAGCGAAGCCATTGATCTATCAAGCGATGAAGATCTAGGAGATGACGCTCTAGAGCAGCTTATCAAAAGCAAAGAAGAAGCTGAAATCTTTAACAATCTGCCTCTCTTTGATGTCGCCATCATCCACAGCTTCATCGATGAATGGTTTGACTCCCCAGACATAAGCTTCAATGATCTGCAGCTGCCTGTTGGACTCAGCGTCGCCTTTCAAGGCGCAATTGCTTCAGAACTGGCCATTGCTCAGCGCATTGTTGAGCTGAAGCAGAAAATTGATCACGAAAAGGCTCAGTTCAAGAAGCACATGGCCAGCCTCAGCGTGCAGGAAGTGAGGAGCTTCAACACCATGCTGCATGAGCTCAAAGAAAACTTTCTGAAGAAGCGTGCTGAAGCTCAGGGCTCACGTGAAAGGATGAAGTCCTTGGCAGAAAGATGTGTACAAGCCTACAACGAAGCTGAAAAGCGCAAGGCACTTGGGCGTCCAGGCATCGACCCCAAGATGGCCGCGAAGAAAAAGAAGCAGCCTGTTGTGAATGAACTAGAGGCCCCAAGGCAAGAAGCCATTCCGATTGTCTTCCCAACCGCCACAACTGGCTCAAAGCCAAAGAGCCGGTCAACCGCTTCAGAGCATAAGAAGACACGGAATGCAGAGGCTGAAGCCAGGAAAAGGAAGAGCTCTGAAGCCTCTCCTACTACCCCCAGCAAAAAGAACCGCAAGACCAAGAAATCTAGGGCTGCTCCCACAGAGCCCTTGATGGTTGAACCCCTTTCTGTCATTCACCCCAATGCAGAAAGAAGACTGACAGTTCATGTAAAACATGAAGATATTCTAGCAGCCAACCCCACAGCTGCTGAAGACATTGGTCACCAAGACAATGTATAAGATGATGCAGCCCTTCCTCCGCTTGAAACAAGCGAACTCATCAGTATTGGTCGTCCTCTGACGCCAATGGCACAAGATGAGTCATGGGCGGATCGCCCTCAGGAGGAAGAAGACATTGAGGCTCAGCCCACTCCCACCCCACAAGCGTTGTCTGCGTTCCGTAGGCTTCGCAAAGGTCCACGGTCTCAAGTCCCTACTGTAGAAATTCTGGCTGAATCGGCCGAAGACAATGAAGAAGCACCACCAGAACCAACTCCCCCGCTCCATCAAGATGCAGTTCTCCAGGAGAACGTGCCTGAGGTTGTTCCTCCAACTACACAAGCAGAAGAAGAAAATGTTGAGGCTGCCACCACAAACACTGAAGCCAATGTGGAGCCCGCCCCACCAAATGCTTCAGCGGACAGCGAAGCTACTGAGCCAGACACTTCAGTCCCTGAGTCTACTGCAGGTCCACAGTTTGATTATCATATTGAGCACAGGCCTCATGTCCAGAAGCCAGTCCCAAGACTTCCAAGGTTCCCAGGTCCTACATCAGCACCTAGTTCCTTTGACATCAACAGCTTCAAGGCAGACAATACCTTTTTCAATAGCTCCAAGAACCCCTATTCAAGGGAAAGGATTGTATCAGACAGGTTCTGGAGCTATCCTCAGCGCAGCTACTACTCAAGCATACTATACAACCAAGGTCGCATTTTCCCGCACAAGCGCCTTGAGGTTGAAGCCATTGCTGGTCTGCCATGTCTTGAGGAAGCCTTGGATTGCTTCAAGCAAGTGGGTCTGTTGCCGTTTGTGACTGATGAAGAGCACTGGAATGAAGAGCTTCTGCTTCAGTTCTATGCCACTCTCCATATCAAAGGATACAACAGAGATCCGAAGACTTGGATCCTGGAGTGGATGACCGGAAATGTCCATCATGAAGCCAATGCATTTGATATCATTGAGCTCACCGGCCTGCCCACTCCAGGCGAATTCTTTGAGGAAGGCTGTCAACTACATTCTGAAGCTATTGAGAGCATATTCCAAAGGCCTGAACCCAATATGAGTCAGATGCTCTCAAAGATGAAGCCATTGCCTCAGGATGCACCCTATCCAACTGAGTTCTTAGTTGAAGACCTAGAGTACCTGCCCAGGACCATATATCACATCATCCAGCAGACTCTCTGGCCCATTAAGGGACACTCACCACATGCCAAGATTGAGGGTGCAATGAAGACTCTCATATTCTATATCATGCATGGCAAATGCTTCAACGCATAGGATCTCTTCATACGCCAACTTGCAGCGTCAGGCTCAGAATTATTTGGTTTGAAGTTCTATGCTCCTTGGGTGATGAGGCTAATCAAACTGCACTCTGCAATCTCGTATCAGCCCTCTGCCCGAAACCATCGGATCTTCCTGCCAGATGTAGATATCTCTGCTGAAGCAATATACCCTGAACCTGCCAAGCAACCGATAAGTCTTCAGAATGCCGAACACCAGAGCTTCACGCAGAATGTTGAAGGTGTTGAAGCCATATCCAGGGTATATCCGTTGGCTGGCACTACACGTGCACCAGCATCTACTAAAGCCACAGACAGCACAAATGCTCCCAGACCCAAGAAGCATGCTCGTGTCCTCACTGACCGAGAGCTTCTTGTGGCCCTTCACCAAAAGCAAGATAGGCATCACGACTGGCTAAAGCGTCAGATGAAGAGCCTCTTGGTGGATGTCAATCGTCTTCGAAACCTTGCCACCAAGAATGCCTTCGTTACACATGAGACTTGCCGTCGTACGTGGAAAGGGCTCTCAATGATATGCACTGAAGCTGAACTTGAAGAGGATGGCTTCACAGAGCGTTTCAAGTTTGACACCACACCTCCTAAAAGGGCTGTGATGCGCAACACACCATCACTTGAAGACTCTGAGTTTTCTTCATCTGCTGCCACAGTTACTGCAAGGATCATTGATGAAGACGACGATGCTACTTCACCACCACCTGCTTCAGCGCCTCAAAGATCTGCACCGCCAAACAACTCCATCGACCCTGCTGCGCCTGGGAACGCATAGAAAACTCGATGTCTTCAAGCCTTTTTGGTCATTACTGACAAAAGGGGGAGAAGCATATGATGTTTATAGTCTTCAAGCGGGTCAATATGGGCGGGTGTCTTAAGTTTTGTCATATTTTGCTTCGTGTTTACAACTCTTGTCTTTGCTTCATTTGGTTCTTTGAGTTGTAAACACTAAAACTCGATGGTCGTCTGCTACTTGTTTGCCACTCTGTTTGCGAAGATAAATTCCGCATGTGCGACGATAAATTCCGCACTTATTTCATTCTGCAGACGTTCATTTTCCATTATGCATGTCATTATCTTCATATACTTTCACATGCATAGTGGATTGTCATCATAAGCTGAAGAGGATCTTCCCAAGTACAACCTGCCATGTGCATTTGCATCCCAAAAGCAAATTAACTTATATGCACATCTTCAGGGGGAGCCTTTGCAACTTATGAAGACAATTCCCTATCCTTTACAAACTTCACACATTATATTCCCCGTTGAAAACTTCAACTAGTTTGTCATCAATCACCAAAAAGGGGGAGATTGTAAGTGCATCTAGTGCCACCCCTAGTTGGTTTTGGAGTATTGACGACAAACCTAGTTGATGGACTAATGTGTTTGTGAGAATTGCAGGAAAACACAGGTAGAAGTCCCTCATTGATTCGGTTTTACTACCAGAGATGACCCCTAAAAATATATGAAGACATTGAAGACAAAGGTGGTGTATGAAGATATTCACAGTTGAAGACTATGACAGAAGAAGGCACGTTATGAAGCCTATGAAGCTCGAAGACTTAGATCTTTCGTAGTTCTTCTTCTTTTGTGTTGAGTCATAGGAACCACCGTATTGTTAAGTGGGGTCCAGGAGAACCAGTCAGAATGACTAAAGTGATGCCTAAATCAAAAACCTATGTCTTCGAGCGAAGACAATGAGAGCGAATCTTGTCCAGAGCCGGACAAGTCAGCTTTTCTTGTAGCCCAAGTAAAGTTGCCATGAGGGTTCGAAATCTGACCGTTGAGACGCGTGTCAGTTCCTTAGTGACCCAGGGTCATTTCGGACAAATCAGGTCGGGTTGCCAAGTGGCTATAAATAGCCCACCCCCACAACCATAAACGGTTGGCTGCTCAGATTTCAGTGCACGCTTTTGTCGTTTGAGAGCAACCCACCTCGAAGCCTTTGAGAGAAAATTCCTAGAGAGGAGAAAAGCCCTAACCACCCAGAGCCAGAGTAAATTGGGCATCACTTAAGTCTTCTTGTCTGTGTGATCTGAAGACTTATTACACTTGAGGACTGTGAATCCTTCAGACGGTTAGGCGTCGCGTTCAGAGCATCCAAGAGACATTGTGGATTGCCAGTGAATGAAGTTTGTGAAGGTTTTGGGAGTCTACCTTGAAGAATTACCGGAGTGATTGGGCGAGGACTAAGTGACCTTAGCTCAAGGAGAATATGGTGAGGACTTGGTGTCCTAGACTGTGTGTTCAGGACTGGGTGTCCGGGACTGTGTGTCCTAAGGTTTAAATACCTAGCCGCTCCAACCAGACGTACAGTTGTCACAACAACTGGAACTGGTCCAACATATCATTGTCTTCAACGAGTCACTGGTTTCATCTTCACTTCCTTTTGTTACTGTTACGCATTGTGAAGCCACTGCTTGCTTGCTTTATCTTTTGTCTTCACAACGTGAATGCATGAACTGTTTGGCTTCATAACTTCTTCCTACCTGATCCTTATTACACTGCAGTTGTTTGTCATTGTACTTTCACTTTACTGAATACATGACCATGGCTGACCTAGTGTAATCTAACTTCCGCTGCATAGTAAAAGGCTTAATCTTCGTTGTTTGTCTCACGTTTTGAAGACTTTCATAAAAATCGCCTATTCAACCCCCCCCCCCTCTAGTCGATATAACGCACTTTCATTAATATTTCAAGCAAATACCCGAGTTGAGAGATATGAAGTCTCCAACAAGTTCTATAGCTAAAAGATGGAGGAGAATCGCTCAACTAGTGAGCATGTGCCCAGATTGTCTAAGTACTACAATCGCTTGAATCAAGTGGGAGTTAATCTTCCAGATAAGATAGTGATTGACAGAATTCTCTAGTCACCATCACCAAGTTAGTAGAACTTCGTGATGAACTATGATATGCAAGGGATAACGGAAATGATTCCCAAGCTCTTCGTAATCCGGAAATTGACAAAGGTAGAAACCGAGAAAAACATCAAGTGTTGATGGTAGACAAGACCACTAGTTTCAAGAAAAGGGCAGAGGGAAGAAGGGGAACTTCAAGAAGAACAGCAAGCAAGTTGCTGCTCAAGTGAAGAAGCCCAAGTCTGGTCCTAAGCCTGAGACTAAGTGCTTCTACTGCAAAGGGACTGGTCACTGGAAGCGGAACTACCCCAAGTGATTGGCGGATAAGAAGGATGGCAAAGTGAACATAAGTATATTTGATATACATGTTATTGATGTGTACTTTACTAGTGTTTATAGCAACCCCTCAGTATTTGATACTAGTTCAGTTGCTAAGATTAGTAATTCGAAACGGGAGTTGCAGAATAAATAGAGACTAGTTAAGGGTGAAGTGACGATGTGTGTTGGAAGTGGTTCCAAAATTGATATGATCATCATCGCACACTCCATATACTTTCGGGATTAGTGTTGAACCTGAATAAGTGTTATTTGGTGTTTGCGTTGAGCATGAATATGATTTGATCATGTTTATTGTAATACGGTTATTCATTTAAGTAAGAGAATAAATTGTTGTTCTGTTTACATGAATAAAACCTTATATGGTTACACACCCAACGAAAATAGTTCGTTGGATCTCGATCGTAGTGATACACATAATCATAAATTTGAAACCAAAAGATGCAAAGTTAATAATGATAGTGCAACTTATTTGTAGCACTGCCGTTTAGGTCATATTGGTGTAAAGCGCATGAAGAAACTCCATGCTGATGGGATTTTGGAATCACTTGATTATGAATCACTTGATGCTTGCGAACCATGCCTCATGGGCAAGATGACTAAGACTCCGTTCTCCGGAGCGAGCAACTGACTTATTGGAAATAATACATACTGATGTATGCGGTCCGATGAGTGTTAAGGCTCACGGCAAGTATCGTTATTTTCTGAACTTCACAGATGATTTGAGCAGATATGGGTATATCTACTTGATGAAACATAAGTCTGAAACATTTGAAAAGTTCAAAGAATTTTAGAGTGAAGTGGAAAAACATCGTGACAAGAAAATAAAGTTTCTACGATCTGATCGCGGAGACAAATATTTGAGTTACGAGTTTGGTCTTCAATTAAAACAATGTGGAATAGTTTCACAAACTCATGCCACATGGAACACCACAGCATAATGGTGTGTCCGAACGTCATAACCGTACTTTATTGGATATAGTGCAATCTATGATGTCTCTTACCGATCTACCACTATCGTTTTGGGGTTATGCATTAGAGACAGCTGCATTCACGTTAAAAGGGCACCATCTAAATCTGTTGAGACGACACCGTATGAACTGTGGTTTGGCAAGAAACCAAAGTTGTCGTTTCTTAAAGTTTGGGGTTGCAATGCTTATGTGAAAAAGTTTCATCTTGATAAGCTCAAACCCAAATCGGAAAAGTGTGTCTTCATAGGATACCCAAAAAGTTACTGTTGAGTACACCTTCTATCACAGATCCAAAGGCAAGACATTTGTTGCTAAGAATGGATCATTTCTAGAGAAGGAGGTTCTCTCGAAAGAAGTGAGTGGGAGGAAAGTAGAACTTGATAAAGTAATTGTACCTTCTCCCTTATTGGAAAGTAGTTCATCACAGAAATCTGTTCCTGTGACTACTACACCAATTAGTGAGGAAGCTAATGATGATGATCATGTAACTTCAGATCAAGTTACTACCGAATCTCGTAGGTAAACCAGAGTGAGATCCGCACCAGAGTGGTACGGTAATCCTGTTCTCGAGGTCATGCTACTTGACCATGATGAACCTACGAACTATGAAGAAGCGATGGTGAGCCCAAATTCTGCAAAATGGCTTGAGGCCATGAAATCTGAGATGGGATCCATGTATGAGAAAAAAGTATGGACTTTGGTTGACTTGCCCGATGATCGGCAAGCCATTGATAATAAATGGATCTTCAAGAGGAAGACGGACACTGATAGTAGTGTTACTATCTACAAAGCTAGAATTGTCGCAAAAGTTTTTGACAAGTTCAAGGTGTTGACTACGATGAGAGTTTCTCACTCGTATCTATGCTTAAGTCTGTCCGAATCATGTTAGCAATTGCCGCATTTTATGAAATCTGGCAAATGGATAAACAAAACTGCATTCCATAATAGATTTATTAAAGAAGAGTTGTATATGATACAACCAGAAGGTTTTGTCAATCCTAAAGGTGCTAACAAAATATGCAAGCTCCAGCGATCCATCTATGGACTGGTGCAAGCATCTCGGAGTTGGAATATACGCTTTGATAAGTTGATCAAAGCATATAGTTTTATACAGACTTGCGATGAAGCCTGTATTTACAAGAAAGTGAGTGGGAGCACTACAACATTTCTGATAAGTATATCTGAATGACATATTGTTGATCGGAAATAATGTAGAATTATTCTGCAAAGCATAAAGGAGTGTTTGAAAGGAATTTTCCAAAGAAAGACCTCGGTGAAGCTGCTGACATATTGAACATCAAGATCTATAGAGATAGATCAAGACGCTTGATAAGTTTTTTTCAATGAGTACATACCTTGACAAGATTTTGAAGTAGTTCAAAATAGAACAGTCAAAGAAAGAGTTCTTGTCTGTGTTACAAGGTGTGAAATTGAGTAAGACTCAAAACCCGACCACGACAGAAGATAGAAAGAGAATGAAAGTCATTCCCTATGCCTCAGCCATAGGTTCTATAAAGTATGCCATGCTATGTACCAGATCTATTGTATACCCTACACTGATTTTGGCAAGGAAGTACAATAGTGATCTAGGAGTAGATCACTGGACAGTGGTCAAAATTATCCTTAGTGGAATAAGGATATGTTTCTCGATTATGGAGGTGACAAAAAGGTTCGTCGTAAAGGGTTACGTCAATGCAAGTTTTGACACTAATCCAGATGACTCTAAGTCTCAATCTGGATACATATTGAAAGTGGGAGCAATTAGCTAGAGTAGCTCTATGCAGAGCATTGTTGACATAGAAATTTGCAAAATACATACGGATCTGAATGTGGCAGACCCATTGACTAAACTTCTCTCACAAGCAAAACATGATCACTTTTTGGGTCTTAATCACATAGCGATGTGAACTAGATTATTGAATCTAGTAAACCCTTTGGGTGTTAGTCACATGGAGATGTGAACCAATCACATAAAGATGTGAACTATTGATGTTAAATCACATGGCGATGTGATCTAGATTATTGACTCTAGTGCAAGTGGGAGACTGAAGGAAATATGTCCTAGAGGCAATAATAAAGTTATTATTTATTTCCTTATATCACGATAAATGTTTATTATTCATGCTAGAATTGTATTAACCGGAAACATAATACATGTGTGAATACATAGACAAACAGAGTGTCACTAGTATGCCTCTACTTGACTAGCTCGTTAATCGAAGATGGTTATGTTTCCTAACCATAAACAAAAGAGTCGTTATTTGATTAATGGGATCACATCATTAGGAGAATGATGTGATTGACATGACCCATTCCATTAGCTTAGCACCCGATCGTTTAGTATGTTGCTATTGCCTTCTTCATGACTTATACATGTTCCTATGACTATGAGATTATGCAACTCCCGTTTGCCGGAGGAACACTTTGTGTGCTACCAAACGTCACAACGTAACTGGGTGATTATAAAGGAGCTCTACAGGTGTCTCCAAAGGTACATGTTGGGTTGGCGTATTTCGAGATTAGGATTTGTCACTCTGATTGTCGGAGAGGTATCTCTGGGCCCTCTCGGTAATGCACATCACATAAGCCTTGCAAGCATTGCAACTAATGAGTTAGTTGTGAGATGATGTATTACGAAACGAGTAAAGAGACTTGCCGGTAACGAGATTGAACTAGGTATTAAGATACCGACGATCGAATCTCGGGCAAGTAACATACCGATGACAAAGGGAACAACGTATGTTGTTATGCGGTCTGACCGATAAAGATCTTCGTAGAATATGTAGGAGCCAATATGGGCATCCAGGTCCCGCTATTGGTTATTGACCGGAGACGTGTCTCGGTCATGTCTACATTGTTCTCGAACCGTAGGGTCCGCACGCTTAAGGTTTCGATGACAGTTATATTATGAGTTTATGAGTTTTGATGTACCGAAGGAGTTCGGAGTCCCGGATGAGATCGGGGACATGACGAGGAGTCTCGAAATGGTTGAGACATAAAGATCGATATATTGGACGACTATATTCGGACATCGGAAAGGTTCCGAGTGATTCGGGTATTTTTTGGAGTACCGGAGAGTTACGGGAATTCGCCGGGGAGTATATGGGCCTTATTGGGCCATACGGGAATAGAGGAGAGAGGCCAAAAGGAAGGAGGCCTGCGCCCCCCCCCCCTCTGGTCCGAATTGGACAAGGGGCGCAGCCCCCTTTTCCTTCTTCCTCTCCCCCTCTTTCCCCTTCTCCTACTCCAACAAGGAAGGAAGGAGTCCTACTCCCGGTGGGAGTAGGACTCCCCTTGGCGCGCCCCCTCCTAGGCCGGCCGCCCCCTCCCCCTTGCTTCTTTATATACGGGGGCAGGGGGGCACCTCTAGACACACAAGTTGATCTTCGTGATCTTTCCTTAGCCGTGTGCGGTGCCCCCCTCCACCATATTCCACCTCGATCATATTGTAGCGGTGCTTAGGCGAAGCCCTGAGATGGTAGAACATCAAGATCGTCACCACGCCGTCGTGCTGACGGAACTCCTCCCCGACGCTTTGCTGGATCGGAGCCCGGGGATCGTCATCGAGCTGAACGTGTGCCAAGAACTCGGAGGTGCCGGAGTAACGGTGCTTGGATCGGCTGGATTGTGAAGACGTACGACTACATCAACTGCGTTGTCACAACGCTTCCGCTGTCGGTCTACAAGGGTACGTAGATCACACTCTCCCCTCTCGTTGCTATGCATCACCATGATCTTGCGTGTGCGTAGGAAAATTTTGAAATTACTACGTTCCCCTACAATATTAAAGTAATACTAGCATGAAGAACATAATAACAAAGTGCAAGAAAACATATCATGACGGTAACCACCGATCCATAAGCATAACCGAAATAACGACAACAGTAGCAAAACAAACAGATGGTTATTAAAGATTCAAGTTGAAAACCAATGCTACTGCATGGCTATCATGCAAATGGTGGTTGTGCCTTGCCTGGGGATGAAGAAGGCTCCGGGGAGAAGTGCGGAACGACCGCGGAAAGAATCGCCGGAAAGGGTACTCTCTCGGAGGGGGCTAATTAGGGGCAAGGGTAAAATGGTCATTTCCAGTATGTCAAACCATAGTGAAAATGGTACGAAAAGTTCAGGCTCGACGAGATGAAGAAGTGGGCGTTGGATTCACCTCATTCGGAGTTACGAGCAAAAAGATACGATCGTTTAAAGCCCAAGGACTAATCTGCAAAAATAACTTCTACAAACAGGTCCCTGGTAGTTTAAACGGAACGCACCTTTCTCAGAAATACGCTTTCCAGAGCGGAAAGCGCATTCTAGCCCGAAGAAGAAGCGAAGTACGCTTTTGGTAAGGGAAAACGTACTCAATAGGAGTACGTCTCCACTTATCCATGTCAGCGAGGGGGCGGAGTCAACGGCTAAGGGGCTGATGCTCAGGGCCCGCGGCCAGCTGGCAGGGAGGGGACGTCGGCTTCGTCTCCATCACGCACGCCCGCGCTCGGTCGAGGTAGGGGCGAGCTCTGGCAACGCTCACCGGCGCTACATGCCATCTCCCGCGGCGCCCCGCCTACGGATGGATTAATTCAGGAGGAGGAGTCGCATCCGAAGGGGTAGGTCACGGCCGCCGGGGATGGGTGGGGCGGCAGCAGCTTCGACGCCGGTGGACAGTGGCATCGGGTGGAGTTGGGGTCGAAGCCATGGTTGTTTCCGGAGACGAGGCAAAGGGGTGGGGAGGAGCTTTGGGGTCCGGGTGGTCCTTTGGTGAGGTCAGGAAGGAGGGGGAGGGCTCGGATGACTCGGATTTAAGCCAAGCGTCTCAGCGGCCATGGAGGGCAACGGGAGCTCCTCAAGCTCGGGCTAGTGGCTAGGCAGGACCAGAGGAGTGTGGGAAGGCTGGTGGTGTGCTCAGATGAGACTAGGGTGGGCTTATACAGCCGTGGCAAGGCGGTTCGAGCTCGGGTGCCACCACGGACGCGTGTGCGCGCTCGGGAGCTCAAAGGAAGACGACGGAGGGGAGCAGGGAGCAGGCTCATGGGCAGGAGACGACGAGGGGCATGGGGGAGAAGCAAACAGAGGAGGAATACGGCAAATCTACAGCGCGTCCGTGGGCGCACTCTGTTCACGATGGAGACGGCTCACCGGGGAAGAGGACGGAGGGGGCAATGGCTCTAGAGGGACGGCGACATCACGGGGAAGGCGCTAGACATGGTCGGGCGATGAGTGGACAAGAGCACAGAGGGGGAGAAGAAGACAGAGATGCCAGAGCGTGCGGGATGACATGCCAAAACGGTGGTCACCGCGTGCACACGACGCTTACCCGTGCTCCGATCGGCCAAACCTTGTCTGGGAGACAAGGTGTGCAGAGGGTGATGCCAAGGAAGAGAGAAACAAGCATAGTGCTCACTGAGGTAACCCTAGGTAGCAAAGATACAAAGGAACAACAAGGTGTTTGGAGCTTGTTGTGGCTCACACATGTGGGGATTAAGGTTGTTCTTTGACTGAGTTTGATCACTTACTAGGGTGACTAAGATAGCAGGGTTTCAGCCCAAGGGAAGGGGGTTAGCTAGTAGTTGCTGTAGAAAGCACCCTATTGACCAGATTTAGAAATTATGAAGAAGCACTCACTAGGAATGTCAACTTGAGCTCAAATTGGGCAAGGCAGAGTTATTTGATCATATGAAGATGGTGCAAAAGGTTCCATACCAATTGGATAAATGAAAATGGTACTTCCTTCACAAACATTTCCACTGACCAGAAACTTGCAAAAATTCTAGAGGAAAATTGGCTAGACTGAATATGCCCAAATTGGGTGGGGATAGGTTATATGGATAAGAGAAGGCCTAGAAAATTTTTCAGCAATAATGGAGCGATATAAAATATACTTGCTTCACTAACTGAAAATTTGGACAGAAACAAAGATTTGAAGTTGTGCTCACAGGGTGCAGAGCATGAGCTCAAATCTTGTGGAGAGCTTTTATTTGATGATATGAAAGACCAGGCAAAAATTCAACTCAATTGGATTAACCTAGCTAGTACTTCCTTCACAACCAATTCCCTCAGACAGGAACTTTGAAAAATTGCTCAGGATATTTACTAGGCAAATTAAGTTGAAATTTGTCATGAGGAAATTATTTGGACATGAAAAAATGTCCAAGAAGTTTGGAGTCAATTGGGCAAAGATAAATGGCACTTGCTTCACAACCTGCCACTCAGGACAAATTAGGAAAAGAATTATTTGAGGATGATGGGAAACATGGCCAATGAATTTTTTTGCCATACTTGAGGAAGATATGACCCAAACAATTTATGAGAATTATTTGGGTATTTTAGGAGTGATGGAAATATAGGTTCCTTCACAACCCAGGGCAAATTGAGTTATTCCTTTAATAGAAAAGGAATATCCCCAATAAAAAGACTATTGGGATTTGGGCTAGGATGAAAATGGAAAGGTCCAGGGAAGGATTTTGGTATGACAAGCCACTATGGAAGCACAGAAGAGTTCATCTTCTTCAGTTTCCATACCACAAAGCCACGGAAAAAGAAAACCCAGGCAAAAACCTCGGAAAATCAAAAGAAAAAGAAAGGGCCAAAAATCAGGCTGTTACACCCACTGGTTGTCCACAAGGGTGGAGGACGCGCCCCTTGCCTTGTGGGTCCCTTGTACCTCCACCGACCTCAACTCTGACTCCATATATTCATGTTTGGGGAGGAAAAAACCGGAGAGAAGGATTCATCGTGTTTTACGATACGGAGCTGCCGTCACCCCTATTCTTCATAGGGAGGCAAGATCTGGAGTCCGTTCGGGGCTCCGGAGAGGGGAAATCGTTGCCATCATCATCACCAACCTTCCTCCATCACCAATTTCATGAATTTCACCACGTGCGTGAGTAATTCCATCGTAGACTTGTTGGACAATGATGGGTTGGATGAGATTTACCATGTAATCGAGTTAGTTTTGTTAGGGTTTGATCCCTAGTATCCACTATATTCTAAGATTGATATGACTTTGCTATGTTTAATGCTTGTCACTAGGGCCCGAGTGCCATGATTTCAGATCTGGACCTATTAT
Organism: Triticum dicoccoides; assembly: GCF_002162155.2. Classification (NCBI taxonomy): domain Eukaryota; kingdom Viridiplantae; phylum Streptophyta; class Magnoliopsida; order Poales; family Poaceae; genus Triticum; species Triticum dicoccoides. Next base: position 322,176,538 of record NC_041380.1, on the reverse strand, counting down.
GTTTTCATGAATATATTTGTGTTCTTGATCCTATCTTGCAAGTTGTAGACACCTACTACGTGTTTTGATCCGGCAACCCCGGAGTGACAATAGTTGGGACACTTCCCGGTGATGACCATAGTTTGAGGAGTTCATGTATTCACTAAGTGCTAATGCTTTGGTTTGGTTCTTTATTAAAAGGAGGCCTTAATATCCCTTAGTTGCCAATAGGGCCCCGCTGCCACGGGAGGGTGGGACAAAAGATGCCATGCAAGTTCTTTTCCATAAGCACGTATGACTATATTCGGAATACATGCATACATTATATTGATGAATTGGAGCTAGTTCTATGTCACCCTATGTTATAATTGTTGCATGATGAATGCCATCCGAGATAATTATCCATCATTGATCCATTGCCTATGAGTTCGTTTCATATTGATCTTTGCTAAGTTACTTTTCCGTTGCCATTGTTACGATTGCTACAAAACTGCTACTGTTACCTTTGCCATTATTACCATTACTTCCATACTACTTTGCTACTAAATATTTTGATGCAGGTATTAAGTCTTTCAGGTGTGGTTGAATTGACAACTCAGCTGCTAATACATAAGAATATTCTTTGGCACCCCTTGTGTCAAATCAATAAATTTGGGTTGAATACTCTATCCTCAAAAACTGTTGTGATCCCCTATACTTGTGGGTTATCACGGGCGTTGTAGGCCAATGGAATATGGTGGGCTGGGTGTGCTCAGTACTGACAAATTTGCTTCGATTGACATGGTATGAGTAGAAGGAGCCTTCCGAACTATGGGTGGGGATGGGCAATTCATGTGATGAGGATGACCTCAATTTCATCCATGCCTCCACCACCATTACCCTTAGTAACGGAGAGAGGGCACCTTTTCGGAGCTTCCATTGGCTTCTTGGGCGTAAACCCATGGTTATTGCACCTCTTATATGTTGGGGAACGCAGTAATTTCAAAAAAAATCCTACGCACATGCATGATCATGGTGATGCATAGCAACGAGAGGGGAGAGTATCATCTACGTACCCTCGTAGACCGTAAGCGGAAGCGTTATGACAACGTGGTTGATGTAGTCGTACATCTTCACGATCGACCGATCCCAGCACCGAAGGTACGGCACCTCCGCGAACTGCACACGTTCGGCTCGGTGACATCCCGTGAACTCACGATCCAGCAGAGCTTCGAGGGAGGGCCTCGTCAGCACGACGGCATGATGACGGTGATGATGTTGCTACCGGAACAGGGCTTCGCCTAAGCACCGCTACGATATGACCGAGGTGGATTATGGTGGAGGGGGGCACCGCACATAGCTTGGAACAATCAACTTGTGTGTCCTAGGGTGCCCCCTACCCCTGTATATAAAGGAGCAAGGGGGGAAGCCGGCTGGCCCTATGGCGCCCAAGGAGACGAGGAATCCTCCTCCAAGTAAGAGTAGGATTCATCCTTTCCTAGTCCTACTAGGAAGGAGGAAGGGGGAGGAAAGAGAGGGAGAGGGAGAGGGAAAGAGGGGCCGCGCCCCCCTCCCCTAGTCCTATTCGGACTCCCATTAGGGGGGCACTACCTCCTGAGCTGCTGCCCTCTCTCTCCCCTAAGGCCCACTAAGGCCCAATACTTCCCCGGGGGGTTCCGGTAGCCCCTCCGGCACTCCCGTTTTCTCCGAAATCACCCGGAACACTTCCGGTGTCCGAATATAGCCGTCCAATATATCGATCTTTATGTCTCGACCATTTTGAGACTCCTCGTCATGTCCGTGATCATATCCGGGACTCCGAACTAGGTACATCAAAACACATAAACTCATAATATCGATCGTCACCGAACGTTAAGCGTGCGGACCCTACGGGTTCGAGAACTATGTAGACATGACCGAGACATGTCTTCGGTCAATAACCAATAGCAGAACCTGGATGCTCATATTGGTTCCTACATATTGTATGAAGATCTTTATCGGTTAAACCGCATAATGATATACGTTGTTCCCTTTGTCATCGGTATGTTACTTGTTGCCTGAGATTCGATCATCGGTATCTCAATACCTAGTTCAATCTCGTTACCGGCAAGTCTCTTTACTCGTTCTGTAATGCCACATCCCGTAACTAACTCATTAGCTACATTGCTTGCAAGGCTTATAGTGATGTACATTACTGAGAGGGCCCAGAGATACCTCTCCGACAATCGGAGTGACAAATCCTAATCTTGATCCATGCCAACTCAACAAACACCATCAGAGACACTTGTAGAGCACCTTTATAATCACCCAGTTACGTTGTGACGTTTGGTTGCACACAAAATGTTCCTCCGGTATTCGGGAGTTGCATGATCTCATAGTCATAGGAACATGTATAGTTATGGAGAAAGCAATAGCAACAAACTAAACGATCATCGTGCTAAGCTAACGGATGGGTCAAGTCAATCACATCATTCTCTAATGATGTGATCCCGTTAATCAAATGACAACTCATGTCTATGGTTAGGAAACATAACCATCATTGATTCAACGAGCTAGTCAAGTAGAGGCAAACTAGTGACACTCTGTTTGTCTATGTAATCACACATGTACTAAGTTCTGGTTAATACAATTCTAGCATGAATAATAATCATTTATCATGACATAAGGCAATATAAATAACAACTTTATTATTGCCTCTAGGGCATATTTCCTTCAGTCTCCCACTTGCACTAGAGTCAATAATCTAGATTACATTGTAATGATTCTAACACCCATGGAGTCTTGGTGTTGATCATGTTTTGCTCGTGAGAGAGGCTTAGTCAATGGGTCTGCAACATTCAGATCCATATCCATCTTGCAAATCTCTATGTCTCTCTCCTTGACTTGATCGTGGATGGAATTGAAGTATCTCTTGATGTGCTTGGTTCTTTGTGAAATCTGGATTCCTTTGCCAAGGCAATTGCACCAGTATTGTCACAAAAGATTTTCATTGGACCCGATGCACTAGGTATGACACCTAGATCGGATATGAACTCCTTCATCCAGACTCCTTCATTTGCTGCTTCCAAAACAGTTATGTATTCCGCTTCACACGTAGATCCTGCCACGACGCTCTGCTTGGAACTGCACCAACTGACAGTTCCACCATTTAATAAAAACATGTATCCGGTTTGTGACTTGGAGTCATCCGGATTAGTGTCAACGCTTTCATCGATGTAACCATTTATGATGAGCTCTTTGTCATCTCCATATACGAGAAACATATCCTTAGTCCCCTTCAGGTATTTTAGGATATTATTGACCGCTGTCCAGTGATCCGCTCCTGGATTACTTTGGTACCTCCCTACTAAACTGATAGCAAGGCACACATCAGGTCTGGTACACAGCATTGCATACATGATAGAGCCTATGGCTAAAGCATAGGGAACACCTTTCATTTTCTCTCTATCTTCTACAGTGGTCGGGCATTGAGTCTGACTCAACTTCACACCTTGAAATACAGGCAAGAACCCTTTCTTTGCCTGATCCATTTTGAACTTCTTCAAAACTTTATCAAGGTATGTGCTTTGTGAAAGTCCAATTAAGTGTCTTGATCTATCTCTATAGATCTTGATGCCCAATATATAAGCAGCTTCACCAAGGTCTTTCATTGAAAAATTCTTATTCAAGTATCCTTTTATGCTATTCAGAAATTCAGTATCATTTCTGATCAATAATATGTCATCTACATATAATATCAGAAATGCTACGGAGCTCCCACTCACTTTCTTGTAAATACAGGCTTCTCCAAAAGTCTGTACAAAACCATATGCTTTGATCACACTATCAAAGCGTATATTCCAACTCCGAGAGGCTTGCACCAGTCCATAAATGGATTGCTGGAGCTTGCACACTTTGTTAGCACCTTTTGGATTGACGAAACCTTCTGGTTGCATCATATAATATCAGAAATGCTACGGAGCTCCCACTCACTTTCTTGTAAATACAGGCTTCTCCAAAAGTCTGTACAAAACCATATGCTTTGATCACACTATCAAAGCGTATATTCCAACTCCGAGAGGCTTGCACCAGTCCATAAATGGATCGCTGGAGCTTGCACACTTTGTTAGCACCTTTTGGATTGACGAAACCTCCTGGTTGCATCATATAATATCAGAAATGCTATGGAGCTCCCACTCACTTTCTTGTAAATACAGGCTTCTCCAAAAGTCTGTACAAAACCATATGCTTTGATCACACTATCAAAGCGTATATTCCAACTCCGAGAGGCTTGCACCAGTCCATAAATGGATCACTGGAGCTTGCACACTTTGTTAGCACCTTTTGGATTGACGAAACCTTCTGGTTGCAGCATATACAACTCTTCTTTAAGGTATCCATTAAGGAATGCAGTTTTGACATCCATTTGCCAATTTTCATAATCATAAATGCGACAATTACTAACATGATTCAGACAGACTTAAGCATCGCTACGGGTGAGAAGGTCTCATCATAGTCAACTCCTTGAACTTGTCGAAAACCTTTTGCAACAAGTCGAGATTTGTAGACAGTAACATTACCGTCAGCGTCAGTCTTCTTCTTGAAGATCCATTTATTCTCTATGGCCCGCCGATCAACGGGCAAGTCGACCAAAGTCCATACTTTGTTCTCATACATGGATCCCATCTCAGATTTCATGGCCTTAAGCCATTTTGCGGAATCTGGACTCATCATCGCTTCCTCATAGTTCGTAGGTTCATCATGGTCAAGTAACATGACTTCCAGAACAGGATTACGGTACCACTCTGGTGCGGATCTTACTCTGGTTGACCTACGAGGTTCGGTAGTAACTTGATCGGAAGTTTCATGATCATCATCATTAGCTTCCTCACTTACTGGTGTAGGAATCACTAGAACTGATTTCAGTGATGAACTACTTTCCAATAAGGGAGAAGGTACAATTACCTCATCAAGTTCTACTTTCCTCCCACTCACTTCTTTCGAGAGAAACTCCTTCTATAGAAAGGATCCATTCTTAGCAACGAATATCTTGCCTTCGGATCTGTGATAGAAGGTGTACCCAACAGTCTCCTTTGGGTATCCTATGAAGACACATTTCTCTGATTTGGGTTCGATCTTATCAGGTTGAGGCTTTTTCACATAAGCATCGCAGCCCCAAACTTTAAGAAATGACAACTTGGGTTTCTTGCCAAACCACAGTTCATAAGGTGTCGTCTCGGCGGATTTAGATGGTGCCCTATTTAACGTGAATGCAGTTGTCTCTAAAGCGTAACCCCAAAACGATAGCGGTAAATCAGTGAGAGACATCATAGATCGCACCATATCTAGTGAAGTACGATTACGACGTTCGGACACACCATTACGCTGTGGTGTTCCAGGTGGCGTGAGTTGTGAAACTATTCCGCATTGTTTCAAATGAAGTCCAAACACATAACTCAAATATTCGCCTCCACGACCAGATCGTAAAAACTTGGTTTTCTTGTTATGATGATTTTCCACTTCACTCTGAAATTCTTTGAACTTTTCAAATGTTTCAGACTTATGTTTCATTAAGTAGATATACCCATATCTGCTCAAATCATCGGTGAAGGTGAGAAAATAACGATATCTGCCGCGAGCTTCAATGTTCATCGGACCACATACATCAGTATGTATGATTTCCAATAACTCTGTGGCTCGCTCCATTGTTCCGGAGAACGGAGTTTTAGTCATCTTGCCCATGAGGCATGGTTCACAAGTACCAAGTGATTCATAATCAAGTGATTCCAGAAGTCCATCAGAATGGAGTTTCTTTATGCGCTTTACACCAATATGACCTAAACGGCAGTGCCACAAATAAGTTGCACTATCATTATCAACTCTGCATCTTTTGGCTTCAATACTATGAACATGTGTATCACTACTATCAATATTTAGTAAAAATAGACCACTCATCAGGGGTGCATGACCATAAAAGATATTACTCATATAAATAGAACAACCATTATTCTATGATTTAAATGAATAACCGTCTTGCATCAAACAAGATCCAGATATAATGTTCATGCTCAACGCTGGCACCAAATAACAATTATTTAGGTCTAATACTAATCCCAAAGGTAGATGTAGAGGTAGCATGCCGACGGCGATCACATCGACTTTGGAACCATTTCCCACGTGCATCGTCACCTCGTCCTTATCCAATCTTCGCTTAATCTATAGCCCCTATTTCGAGTTGCAAATGTTAGCAACTGAACTAGTATCAAATACCAGGCACTACTACGAGCATTAGTAAGGTACGCATCAATAACATGTATATCAAATATACCTTTCACTTTGCCATCCTTATTCTCCGCCAAATACTTGGGGCAGTTCCGCTTCCAGTGACCAGTTCCTTTGTAGTAGAAGCACTCAGTCTCAGGCTTAGGTCCAGACTTGGGTTTCTTCACTTGAGCAGCAACTGGCTTGCTATTCTTCTTGAAGTTCCCCTTCTTTCCTTTACCCTTTTTCTTGAAACTGGTGGTCTTGTTGACCATCAACACTTGATGCTCCTTCTTGATTTCTAACTCTATAGCCTTTAGCATTACGAAGAGCTCAGGAATCGTCTTATCCATCCCTTGCATACTATAGTTCATCATGAAGCTCTTGTAGCTTGGTGGCAGTGATTGAAGAACTCTGTCAATGACACTATCATCATGAAGATTAATCCTAGTTGAGTCAAGTGGTTGTGGTACCCAGACATTCTGAGTATATGTTCACTGACAGAACTATTCTCCTCCATCTTGCAGCTGTAGAACTTATTGGAGACTTCATATCTCTCAATCCGGGAATTTGCTTGAAATATTAACTTCAACTCCTGGAACATCTCATATGCTCCATGATGTTCAAAACGTCATTGAAGTCCCGGTTCTAAGCCGTAAAGCATGGCACACTGAACTATCGAGTAGTCATCAGCTTTGCTCTGCCCGGTGTTCATAACATCTGGCGTTGCTCCTGCAGCGGTTTTGTCACCTAGCGGTGCTTCCAGGACATAATTCTTCTGTGCAGCAATAAGGATAATCCTCAAGTTACGGACCTAGTCCGTGTAGTTTCTACCATCATCTTTCAACTTAGCTTTCTCTAGGAACACATTAAAATTCAATGGAACAACAGCACGGGCCATCTATCTACAATAACATAGATATGCAAAATACTATCAGGTACTAAGTTCATGATAAATTAAAATTCAATTAATCAAATTACTTAAGAACTCCCACTTAGATAGACATCTCTCTAATCATCTAAGTGATCACATGATCCATATCAACTAAACCATGTCCGATCATCACGTGAGATGGAGTAGTTTTCAATGGTGAACATCACTATGTTGATCATATCTACTATATGATTCATGCTCGACCTTTCGGTCTCTAGTGTTCCGAGGCCATATCTGCATATGCTAGGCTCGTCAAGTTTAACCCGAGTATTCCGCGTGTGCAAAACTGGCTTGCGCCCGTTATATGTGAACATAGAGCTTATCACACCCGATCATCACCTGGTGTCTCGGCACGATGAACTGTAGTAACGGTACATACTCAGGGAGAACACTTATACCTTGAAATTTAGTGAGAGATCATCTTATAATGCTACCGCCGAACTAAGAAAAATAAGATGCATAAAGGATAAACATCACATGCAATCAATATAAGTGATATGATATGGCCATCATCATCTTGTGCCTTTGATCTCCATCTCCAAAGCACCGTCATGATCACCATCGTCACCGGCTTGACACTTTGATCTCCACCGAAGTATCGTTGTCATCTCGCCAACTATTGCTTCTACGACTATCGCTACCGCTTAGTGATAAAGTAAAGCAATTACATGGCGATTGCATTTCATACAATAAAGCGACAACCATATGGCTCCTACCAGTTGCCGATAACTGTGTTACAAAACATGATCATCTCATACAATAAAATTTAGCATCATGTCTTGACCATATTACATCACAACATGCCCTGCAAAAACAAGTTAGACGTCCTCTACTTTGTTGTTGCAAGTTTTACGTGGCTGATACGGGCTGAGCAAGAACCGTTCTTACCTACGCATCAAAAACTACAACGCGGTATAGTGATTGCTTTTTGATCTTCAGAAAGAACCATGTTCGTTGAATCCGATTCAACTAAAGCTGGAGAAACAGACACCCACTAGCCACTTGTGTGCGAAGCACGTCCGAAGAACCAGTCTCGCGTAAGCGTACGCGTAATGTCGGTCTGGGCCGCTTCATCCAACAATGCCGCTGAATCAAGAATCAACTAGTGACGACAAGCAATATGTATATACCCACTCCCACAACTCCTTTGTGTTCTACTCGTGCATATAACATCTACGCATAAACCTGGCTCTGATACCACTGTTGGGGAATGCAGTAATTTCAAAAAAATTCTTACGCACACGCAAGATCATGGTGATGCATAGCAATGAGAGGGGAGAGTATCGTCTACGTACCCTTGTAGACTGTAAGCGGAAGTGTTATGACAACGCGGTTGATGTAGTCGTACGTCTTCATGATCGACCGATCTCAGCACCGAAGGTATGGCACCTCCGCGATCTACACACGTTCGGCTCGATGACGTCCCGCGAACTCACGATCCAGTAGAGCTTCGAGGGAGAGCTTCGTCAGCACGACGGCGTGATGACGGTGATGATGTTGCTACCGGAACAGGGCTTCGCCTAAGCACCACTACGATATGACCGAGGTGGATTATGGTGGAGGGGGGCACCGCACACGGCTTGGAACAATCAACTTGTGTGTCCTAGGGTGCCCCCTGCCCCCGTATATAAAGGATCAAGGGGGAGGCCGGCCGGCCCTAGTGGCGCCCAAAGAGAGTAGGAATCCTCCTCCTAGTAGGAGTAGGATCCATCCTTTCCTAGTGTTGGGGAATGTAGTAATTTCAAAAAAATTCCTACGCACACGCAAGATCATGGTAATGCATAGCAACGAGAGGGGAGAGTGTTGTCTACGTACCCTCGTAGACCGGCAACGGAAGCGTTGACACAACATAGAGGAAGTAGTCGTACGTCTTCCCGATCCGACCGATCCAAGTACCGAACATACGGGACCTCCAAGTTCTGCACACGTTCAACTCGGTGACGTCCCTCGAGCTCTGATCCAGCCGAGTGTTGAGGGAGAGTTTCGTCACACGAGGGCGTGATGACGGTGATGATGTTCTACCAATGCAGGGCTTCGCCTAAGCACCGCTATGATTTGACCGAGGTGGAATATGGTGGAAGGGGGCACCACACACGGCTAAGGAATGATCACGAAGATCAACTTGTGTGTCATGGGGTGCCCCCTGCCCCCGTATATAAAGGAGGGGGGAGGTGCGGCCGGCCCCTAGGGGTGCGCCTGGAGGAGTCCTACTCCCACCAGGAGTAGGACTCCCCCCTCTTGCCTTGTTGGAGAAGGAAAGGGGAAGGGGGAAGAGGAAAGGGGGGCGCCGCCCCCCTTCCTTGTCCTATTCGTACTAGGGGGGAGGGGGCGCGCGGCCTGCCCTGGCCGGCCCTCCTCTTCTCCCTTAGGGCCCATGTAGGCCCATTAACCCCCCGGTACTCCGGTAAAATCCTGATTTCACCTGGAACGATTCCGATATCCAAATATAGGCTTCCAATATATCGATCTTTATGTCTTGACCATTTTGAGACTCCTCGTCATGTCCGTGATCACATCCGGGACTCCGAACAACCTTCGGTACATCAAAACACAAAAACCCTAATTACGATCGTCACCGAACTTTAAGCGTGCGGACCCTACGGGTTCGAGAACTATGTAGACATGACCGAGACACGTCTCCGGTCAATAACCAATAGCGGAACCTGGATGCTCATATTGGTTCCTACATATTCTACGAAGATCTTTATCGGTCAAACCGCATAACAACATACGTTGTTCCCTTTGTCATTGGTATGTTACTTGCCCGAGATTCGATCGTCGGTATTCCAATACCTAGTTCAATCTCGTTACCTTCAAGTCTCTTTACTCATTTCGTAATACATCATTCCGCAACTAACTCATTAGTTGCAATGCTTGCAAAGCTTAAGTGATGCGCATTACCGAGTGGGCCCAAAGATACCTCTTCAACAATCGGAGTGAAAAATCCTAATCTCGAAATACGCCAACCCAACAAGTACCTTCGGAGACACCTCTAGAGCACCTTTATAATCACCCAGTTACGTTGTGACGTTTGGTAGCACACAAAGTGTTCCTCCGGTAAACGGGAGTTGCATAATCTCATAGTCATAGGAACATGTATAAGTTATGAAGAAAGCAATAGCAACAAACTAAACGATCAAGTGCTAAGCTAACAGAATGGGTCATGTCAATCACATCATTCTCCTAATGATGTGATCCCGTTAATCAAATGACAACTCATGTCTATGGTTAGGAAACATAACCATCTTCAATCAACGAGCTAGTCAAGTAGAGGCATACTAGTGACACTCTGTTTGTCTATGTATTCACACATGTATTATGTTTCCGGTTAATACAATTCTAGCATGAATAATAAACATTTATCATGATATAAGGAAATAAATAATAACTTTATTATTGCCTCTAGGGCATATTTCCTTCACCTAGTCCTACTAGGAAGGAGGAAGGGGGAAGGAAAGAGAGGGAGAGGAAGAGGGAGAGGGAAAGAGGGGCCGCACCCCCTCCCCTAGTCCTATTCGGACTCCCCTTGGGGGGCGCCACCTCCTGGGCTGCTGCAGTCTCTCTCCCCTAAGGCCCACTAAGGCCCAATACTTCCCCGGGGGTTCCGATAACCCCTCCGGCACTCCAGTTTTCTCCGAAATCACCCGGAACACTTTCGGTGTCCAAATATAGCCGTCCAATATATCAATCTTTATGTTGACCATTTCAAGACTCCTCGTCATGTCCGTGATCATATCCGGGACTCCGAACTAGGTACATCAAAACACATAAACTCATAATACCGATCGTCACCGAACATTAAGCGTGCGGACCCTATGGGTTCGAGAACTATGTAGACATGACTGAGACATGTCTCCGGTCAATAACCAATAGTGAACCTAGATGCTCATATTGGTTCCTACATATTCTATGAAGATCTTTATCGGTCAAACCGCATAACGATATACGTTGTTCCCTTTGTCATCGATATGTTACTTGCTCGAGATTCGATCGTCGGTATCTCAATACCTAGTTCAATCTCATTACCGGCAAGTCTCTTTACTCGTTTCATAATGCTACATCCCATAACTAACTCATTAGCTACATTGCTTGCAAGGCTTATAGTGATGTACATTACCGAGAGGGCCCTGAGATACCTCTCCGACAATCGGAGTGACAAATCCTACTTGATCCATGCCAACTCAACAAACACCAACGGAGACACCTATAGAGCACCTTTATAATCACCCAGTTACGTTGTGACGTTTGGTAGCACACAGAGTGTTCCTCCGGTATTCGGGAGTTGCATGATCTCATAGTCATAGGAACATGTATAGTTATGGGGAAAGCAATAGCAACAAACTAAATGGTCATCGTGCTAAGCTAACGGATGGGTCAAGTCAATCACATCATTCTCTAATGATGTGATCCCATTAATCAAATGACAACTCATGTCCATGGTTAGGAAACATAACCATCATTGATTCAAGGAGCTAGTCAAGTAGAGGAAAACTAGTGACACTCTGTTTGTCTATGTATTCACACATGTACTAAGTTTCCAGTTAATAAAATTCTAGCATGAATGATAAACATTTATCATGATATAAGGAAATATAAATAACAACTTTATTATTGCCTCTAGTGCATATTTCCTTCATTATCTTCGAGGCATCCTCGATAAATAGTTGGGAAGTTAGAGAGGCTCTCTACGACAATGCTTGGATCTTCATGATCATGCCTTATACCATTGTCTCCACCCAACACATTCATGAATTTTTCATGCTTTGGATGCTTCTCCATGAGGCGCATCTTGATGAGCACACCCAAGATGACTTTGTGTGGAAGCACATGACTAGTGAGCACTACTCAGTGGCTTCTGCGTACAAGGCTCGGTTCTTTGGGAAGATTATTTCTCCGATGGAGCATACTGTGTGAAAAGTTTAGGCACCGCCAAATGTTAAATTTTCTCATGGTTGGCAATCCAAGATAGAATTTGGACCACTAATAGACTAGACAAGCGAGGGTGGCCAAATTGTGATATTTGCCTACTTTGCAAGAGGGTACAAGAATCCAGCAACCACCTCTTCTTCAAGTGGCGGTTCACTCTCCGCCTTTGGAACTTGGTCATAGACAAACTGCAACTTCAAAGCATTGACACATCATCATGGTACCATGAGCACAATATCAAGAATTCATGGGCTAACTCTTTCGGTCTTGGCATCCCCAATAGGAAGGCCATGACCTCCCTAACCATGCTTGTTTCTTGGTCAATTTGGAAGGAGAGAAACACTTCTTCTCCCATAAAAGCACCCCCGTACGATCTTGCTTAACATGGTCATCGACGAAATGAAGCTTTAGTACCACGGATGCAAAGAAATTAGGGTCATTGTTGTTGGGAGAGTAATCTTGTTGATGGTTGAGGCGACCTTGTAAGAGCATCTATAGTTGGACTTGGCAAATCCGATCCCTCAAACGCCTGCGGATGCAACCGGGCGCATCAGCGGACAGTGACCGGTCACGCCTCAAATTTGCTACTCTTCGTCCAATTCTCTCATATTTCAACCCCGAGATCCATACAAAGCATGCAAAAGAAATCTTACGTACTACTATAGCTAATTTTCATTGTTGGCGATGTCCACGGTGTCAGTGCCGGGCGGCGGGTGGACGGGTGCGTAGGACGGCTCTGGCTCCTCCCCCTCCGCCTCGACCTCATCCATGTAGGCGAGCATTTCCTCCTCCTCCTCCTCTGCGGTGTGCTCTGCCTCCATCTCCTGCCAAGGACGGCGTTTGGCCTATGCATCTGACTCTGAGCGGAGGGAATCGAGGATGGCCTGTTACTCCGCCTGCAGATCTGTGTCCTCGGTGTCCCCACATCCTCCTCTTCCTGCTCCAACCCAACTCCTCCCCCGGATCCACTACATTCGGAGGTAGCCCCCACGGCGATCCGGGCTCTGCGCCTTGCCCGCATTTGCTCAAGGAACTGCAGCCGGCGCTCCGGCGTTAGAAATGGGTAGCTCCTCACCCGGTGGCGTCGGGGCTTGGCTACTAGTGCTGGCAGACGAGGAGTGGAAAGTGGTGGCGACATCGGACGGGGGGGGGGAGGAAAATGTGGAGAGGGGGTTTTGGTGCTGGCCGTTGGCTTAAATAGCCGTGCCAGGCAGTATGCAGCCCGTCGGAGCCGCGCCACACGGTGACATTGGTCCTATGGAGGAGACGAGTTTCGGACCGCCGGGTTTAGGACTGTTTTCGTGTGGGACCCCAGCGTCAGTCCGACGTGCCCCATATTTTGGCTGGATACGACGGGTGCCGGTCAACCCGGGCCTTTGAGGCCCATTTCAGGATGGGTCAAAATTTCGTGACCGGTCAGTGACCGGACGGCCCGCGTGGATGTATGAGATGAGTTTGGGACGTCTGGCTGTAGTTAATTATATACAAGGCAACTTTTTTTGCATCCGTTTTGGAAAAGGGGGCTGGGAAACTCTTTTCCCAACATCGATTTTGGAAATGTAACCAGGATACCACAACGGGGGGAAACACCCAGATGTAAGAGCATCTCCAACAGGCGCGCAACGCACGGCGTGCAAAAAAGAGTTTACAGCACCTTTTACGCGAGTTTTTGCGCGCTGCGGAGCGCTGGCTCCAGCGGCCGCTGCAAAATAGAGCGCGCGCGAGCCACTCCAGCAAACGCGCTACATTCGTTCTCTTTTCTACTACGACTCGATACACATATAGGCATAGAAAGATAAAAACAATAGATAGATAGATTAAAATGATAGATAAATAGTACATAGATAGATTAATAAACGATAGATAAAAAGTGATACATAGATAGTGCGTAGATAGTTCATAGCCTCCTCCTACGATAGATAAAATGATATATAAAAGAACTACTCTTCGTCCTCCTCCTCCGACTCAGACTCCACCTCGGTCATGTCCTCCTCCGACGTCACAATGAAGGCGTCAAGGTACCGCTCGTCTTCGGAGTCCCAGGACGACGCTCCTCCTAGCTCGATGTTGAACTCAGCGGCCGCCTTCCACGTACGCCGGTCCTCGCGATAGGCGGCTCGCTCCACCCTCCTTTCCTCCCTCTCCATCCTCCTCTGCGCAAAGAACTGTTGCTCGTTGATGATGTCCCGCAGGAAGCGTTGGCGCCACAGTGCCATGGCTTCCTGGTCCATCTCGGCGAGGCTAAGACGACGCTCCTGCCTTCGGTTCTCGTGACGATCCTCGTCGGTGAGAAGCCGCGGGGGAGGCGCCAACTCCTGTGCCATCTCCCGCGTCGGCACCTCCAGGAAGTTCATGTCCCGGCAGGGCCGCCGAAGGCGCCACGCCGCCGCGTTGTACGCAAGGGCGGCCTCGTGGGCGGTCTCGAAGGTGCCGAGGCCGAGACGCACGTCGCCGGACCGAATCTCGACGGAGAAGGCGCCAGACAGGCGCGCGCGGACGCCGCGGTAGCACGAAGCTCCCCGGCGGCGCGGCGGTGGCGCGTCGGCGGCGAGGCGAGAAAGCGGCAGAGGGAGCGAGGAGAGAGCGACAGAGGGCGCGTGACGAGGTGGAGAGCGATGGAAGGGCGCGTGGCGGGCGCTGCATTCTATAGGCACGCCGGACGCCGCGCGCCAAAACTAACGCGAGACCGGCCGCTTTTTCCCCGCTCGCAATTGTTTCCCACACGTCTGAGTTTCCCGTCTCCGCTGGAGCGCGCGAAACCGTCCCGCGCGTGCTAAAATCGCATTTTACCGCGCGCGTTTTTTAAAGCCACCGTTGAAGATGCTCTAATGGATCATCGTTGATGGCAAATTTAAAAGAGTAACTATGGAATTAAGAAACCCCGCAAAAAAAAAACTATGGAAGTAAGAGGGTAGGGAGTAACATACTTTGACACGCAAAAGCAGGGATAGAGTCGACACAATCACATGGGTGTCCTTCCATCTGGTGTTTAGAAGAGAACATGTATAATCCCCCGTTTTCACAAAAAATACCATCTTGGTATACTGATTTGGTCCCCAAAACACGACTTTGACAAAAACCTAATAAAGCTGCAGATGTAGCGTCCAAATAGTTTTGAGAAAAAATTGTGCACATGGTTTTCAACACTACTGCACGTGTTGGCCTAAAGCCATGCTCGCGTGTCATTTTCGTTTGACTCTGACGTCAGGCGATGCACCATGGCAGAGAGATCTTCGCAGGAAGATACGTACATGACCGAGGAAGTCAGTGCGAGGTCATCGAACGCATCACGCAAAAGCAGATATACCTGGCAGAGAAAGAAGCGAGGAAAAACAGCTTACCACCGGCAGGCAAAATCTATCTATCAATCTCGGAAAAGTAGACGGGAGGGAGAGACGGCAGCAGGGTGACGTCGCAGAGAGAGGGACAGCTGAGGCGGTCACCGCAGGGGAGGGGACGGAAGGGAGAGAGAGACTCTTGTCGGCCTCCCCGGCCGTCCGCGTGGAAGAAAGAAAAGGCAGCGGCATCGAGGCATATTCGTCCCCCACTTGCCCGGGCGATCGGCGTCCGGAAAAAGCCGCGTTCGCCGCACGCTCCACCGGCCTCCGCTGGCGACGAGACCGTCGGCTGGACTGCTGAAAGGGCTGGCTCCTTTTCCCTCTGCTCGGTTCCCACGTCCAGAGGAGAGTCTCACCCGTCCCAGCTCTGCTGTCAGATTACAAGATCGAGTGGGAACGCGCTACGATCTGATCAAGCCAATACGTCCAGCATCATTGGAACGCAATGAACGTCGCCTTAACAATCACAGAACCGTTCCGTTCCGTTCCACGGGAATTGAACAGCAGCGACCACAGCCAGGCTGAGGCAGGCCGACGCGGTACTTAACGCCCAGCAATACGCACGCGCCCGCTCCGCTTCGTTCTCTTCGCCCCGGTTGAGTAGGCCGAGGAGAGCGAGACCCATGCCCGACACCGCCACGCCCCGCAGTTCCCGACCCAGCCTCCGCCGCTCCTCGCCGCCGGTGGCCGCCGCCGGACAAGCTCCCGGCCCCGATCTCCTCCTCTCGAGGCAGCGCCCGTCGGGGCCGCGCCGGTCGCGCCCCGGCTTCCTCCTCCCCCTCCCCCCGGAGATCCATTCGGGTAAATACTTCTCTCCCTCCCTCATGGCTTACCTTCCCTAGGCCCGATCGATTTCGCGCCCCCCGTAGCCCGCGTCGCGGGGAATTGGGCCGAACCCGTCGCGGGACTCCGCGTCCGCCTCTCGCCGTTGCGGGATTAGCCGTGAATTGCCTGATGTCTGCGCGCGCGCAACTGGTGTGGATACAGTTGATTCCTCCGCCGCCCATGAGTTCGCGCGGGTCTGGTGGTCGGTTGGTGCTGACGGATTGCGCTCCTAGATAGAGTATGGGAACGATGGAGTTGTTCGAGATTCATGCTCCTGTCTGTCTGCGTCGGTTCGCGTGTCGGTTTTGGTGCTCGTACGGTTCGTGGGATGGACATCGCCTAGTTTCTCTCATTTGTCCTTGCGCTGCTGAAATTCTCTTTGTGCGTATCCGTGGGGAAACACGATCCATTCGTTCATTGTTAGGTTCTTGTGTTTTCCCCCGTTTCACTCTATGGTAAATTGTGCGGCAAAACTCCGAACCGTGTGTCACTGGTTTCGTTTTCTATGGAAAATGGAACGGGGGCGAGGCCAGCCCCATTGAAGAAAAAATTGGGCGGCTACCTTGTCAAGGGGAGGATGGATCATCCCCAGTGAAAATTGCATTTGCGTCACCTCTGCCAGTTACGGGATCAGTGGATTAGTGGTGAATGTGATAAGATTCGACCTTCTTCAAATACCCCTTCTCTCTCAAGAGATTTTTAGGTTGTATTTCTTCTCTATTGTGGATGAACTAGAGTTATATAGTTGCATTTCCTTCATATTCCACTACAATTCTGAGTAGGCTATCGCAATTGTAACTATGAATTTGGACTTTCAGCTTTGTTATTTCGTTCCAGCTATTGCAACCGGAAATTGTTACTCAGCGGAGGTTTCTTAAGGTGGTTGTTTAGCTGCACATTTCCCATTTCGCCAGTTTCTTTTTTTTAGGGGAAGTCTTCATGGCGCTCCCATTTCTCCAGTTAAAAGGGCTGAAATCTCTTGTGGGCTGCTTTCTCTTTTTAATGTATCTTTGTTTTGCTTATATATATAGGATTCGTAAGTATGCATGGTATGTATGTACCTTTTCATCTTAATCTCAATGTATTTGTTCTAATGCACAATAAAGTCTGCTGGTTTAGGCCAACTCCAACTCCAACGCAGCGACCCAAACGGATGCGGATTTTGTCTGCCTTTTGTCCGTTTGCCTCGGCTAGGCAGACGCTAATGTCTGTTTTTTGTGCGCTGGCCTGTAGGTGCGCCCAACGCAGACGGACACATTTCGCATTTGCATTCGCGGAAGGACAGATTTTGAATATTTTTAAAAAATAAAAAAGGTAGCAAGTCTAGTTTTCATTAAATAAAACTAAAATACATTAAATAAAAACAGCCAGTGGTGGGCGGTAGATCTAGGTAGCATCGGCGTCGCCCTCTTTGATCATGGTTAGGTCAACGTAGACCGGAGCCTCCATCCATGGTAACGCCTGCTGGAAGGCTGCTAGCACTGTCGCCCAGCTTCCATCTCACGCTCGGCCGCCTATCGCTCGGCCTCCTTGTCGGCCGCGCCCACCCACACGGCTGGGCATGAGACGTACACTGGCACCATGCTCGGCCACAACCACGTTTGCGCAGGCTCAGGCGTGGATGGTGCTGGCGGCGGTCGGGACGCGTTCGCTTGCATTCCGGCCGCCAAATTGGCCAGCGCCTGTGCAAGGCCAGGCCACCTGGCGAGCTCGTTGAGCTCGGACTCCTCAATGGCCCTCTTCCGCGCCTCCTCGAGGGCCCACAATGTAGGCATTCTCCTCCTCCTCCCGTGGATGGTGCATTGGGTGCATGATCGAAGGATAACCGCGTAGCTCCTCGTGCTCGGTGGTGAACCATGCGTCCCAGTTTGGTGAATCCACTGCGTATGTTGGGTCGCGGCAAAGGTCGAACAGGAGTTGAGCACGGCGGCGCGTGGTCTGAGGTCGGCACCGCCGGCATCGGAACCCTATCGGGATTGAGGTGCCACCCGTGCGGCAGGTTCACGTCGGGCCACGACACCTGACACGCAATGCTCCCAGAAGTACTGGCAGCGGTGCACCGGCATGTATAGGCAAAAGCGTGGCCATGGCTCAGCACCTGGCAGCGCCATGGTGAAGTTGGCCGGGCGGCGTCACCCCGATGAGCTGCTGGCCTCGTGGTCATTCTTCCAAAACCTCATGGTGGCGGCGACTAGGGCTGGGTTGTTGGGCGGATGGGGTGGGGGGCAAGAGGAAGAAGAGGATCGGGGAGGAAAGCATTAAAAAGGATGGGTGTGGACTGGTTTTGTTGTCTGACATGCGGGCCCGAGTGCACGCGTGGAATTTAATAGGACCGGTGGGTGGTGGTTGGTCGGCCCACGTGCGGGCCCGAGGCAGACACCGACCGGACGCGCGGCACGTTTGTCTCGTGTCCGTGTGGACGCAAATTGGGCCCAAATTTGGGGCAAAAGTGCGTCTAAGACGGGCACCGAGCGAACAGAATTTAGGTTTGCGACGGCTTGTTGGGCCGTGGTTTTTGGTCTCGTGGACCCAAATGGACCAAAGCGGACGAAATGGGTTGTCGTGTTGGAGTTTGCCTTAAACACCCTTGATGAATGGGTTGGAGTTTGCTTCTGGGTTCATATTTACTGGCTAGTATGGTGTGGAAACAGGCTAGCTGATAAGTTGAATACCTTAAATGCTCAAATCACTGGTACTTACTAAGTCACGGCTCCACTAACTGTACATACCTTAGTAACAAACAGCACAACATTTTATTGGCGGCAATTGAAGCGGATGGGGAATTACTTTACTCTTTTGTTAGGTTCAACCTACATTACATTCCGGTTTCCATATGAGCTGCACCTGCACTATGTATTCTCATTCCTGTCTTTTATGAAAAGTTAGCTGAATACAAACTATTATAGTTACCTCCCTACTTTAGAAGTTAGCTATAGCATGCATTGCTGCCTCTGTTTGATTTGCTTCGATTTTCTTTTGTTGTATTAGAAGGAGCACACAAAAGCTGCACACAGATTAGAGAGCCAAAGCCATCAGCGGTGATATTATCCAAAAACACAGGCTGACGCAGTATTTAACGCCCACCAATACGCCCGTGCCCGCTCCCCCCTTCTTTCTCTTCAACCTGGTTGAGGATGGCCGAGAGGAAGAGCGAGATCCATGCCCGACACAACGGCACCTCGCAGATCTACATTGTTTGGCCTCGATCTCCTGCTGAGCTAGCCACGGTCGGGGGCGCGCTGGTCGCGCCCCGGCTTCCTCCTCCCCCTGCCAGATCCATTCGGGTAATACTCCTCTCTCTCTCCCTCTTGGCTTCCCTAGGCCCGATCGATTTCACGCCCCCCCCCTAATCCACACTGCAGGGAATTGGGCCGAACCCGTCGTGAAATTCCGCGTTGCACTGTTGCTGGATTAGCCGTGAATTGCTGGTTGGTGCTGATGGATTGTGCTCCTTGGGAGTATGGAAATCATGGAATCGTTCGAGATTCATGCTCCTGTACGTCGGTTCGCGTGTTGGTTTGGTGCTCGTGCGATTTGTGAGAAAAACATCGCCTGGTTTCTCTCATTTGTTGCCGCGCTGCTGGAAATCTTTTGTGCGTGTTCGTCGGAAAGCACGATCTATTCGTTCATTTTTAGGTTCTTCTGTTTTTTCCTTTTCCACTCTACAGTAAATTGTGCAAAACTCTGAACCTGTGTCACTGATTTCGTCTTCTATGGAAAATGGAACCGGAGCGGGGCCGGCCCCTGTTGATTGAAGAAAATAAATTAGGCGGCTACCTTGTCCAGGGAGGGAATGTTAAACAGGTGTATACATGGTGTTGTCAGAGCGGAAACGGACGGAACTGAGTGCTATCATATTTGTTTTCATATATTTTTGCAGAAGCGGAAACGAATACAGAAACCCCGAAAATGAATACGGAAACAGATACTACCAGAAACGGACACGGAGCGAATACAAAGCAGACACGGAAACAGAAGTGGGTGTTGACCGGAACTTAAAAAACCTTTGAATCAAAGAGAAATTCACGCAAAATACAAACAAATTTAATGAATTGTTAACATGGCTACAAAGTAATATCATTATGTTAGCAACTTAGTGTGGTATTGTAGTAGTGCTGGACCATTGTGTATATGGTCAAGCTGAGTACATGTGTGGTAGTAGAAGTTGGGCTCAAATGATCCATTCTATTCATTGTTAATTGTGTATTGTTTGGTGGTTGGACTATAAAGCAGCCATAGGTCTATGGTAAAAACGGAAATTCCATATTCACGGAAACGGGAAGTTTCGTTTCCACGCCTATTCCACTGGAAAACACCGTTCCGTTTTTGTTTCCGTTTCCGCATAAAAAATTCTACTTCCACTTCCATTTTGCAAATTTCCGTTTCTGTTTTCATATTTCCTCTCCGTTTCCATTTTTCCTTGGAAATACGGAAAGTTTCCATTCCATTTTCATCCCTTGTGTTGTGGATCATTCCCAGTGAAAATTGCATTTGTGGCGCCTGTACCAGTTACAGGATCAGTGGATTAGTGGTGAATGTGATAGATTTGGCCTTCTTCAAATACCCCTTATCCTCTCCGAAGATATTTTTAGGTTGTATTTCTTCTCTGTTGGGGATGAAATAGAGTTTTATAGTTGTATTTCCTTCCTATTCGGTAGTCACTACATTTCTGAGTAAGCTATCGCAACTGTTACCATAAATTTGTGCCTTCGGCTTTGTTATTTAATTCCAGCTATTGCAACCGTAAAATGTTACTCGGTGGACGTTCTTAAGGTGGTTGTTTAGCTGCAGGAGTAGCACATTTCCCATTTCCCCTGTTAAAAGTGCTGAAATCTCTTGTGGGCTACTCTCTCTTTGTAAATCTATCTTTGTTACTCAGCTTTCATAAGCACGCATGGTATGCATATACCATTCTTCTTAATCTGCATGTACCATTCTTCCTAATCTGCATGTACTTGTTCTAATGCACAATAAAGTCTGCTGGTTTAAACTCATTTGATGAATGGGTTGGAATTTACTTTTGGGTTCATATTTACTGGCTAGTATGGTGTGGAAAAAGGCTAGCGATAAGCTGAATACCTTAATTGTTTATATCATGTCAAGCTCTGATACTTACTAAGTCATGGCTCCACTAACTGTACATACCTTAGTAACAAACAGCACAACATTTTGTTGGTGACATTGAAAGAGAATGTGGAGTTACTTTACTTTTTTTTGTTAGGTTCAACATACATTACCTTTAGGTTTCCATATGAACTGCAGTATTCCTGTTCCTGTCATTAATGAAAAACTAGCTGATACAAACTATTATAGTTACCTTCCTAGTTTAGAAGTTAGCTGGAGCGTACATTGCTGCCTCTGTTTGATTTGTTTCTATTTATTTATTTATTTATTTTGTATTAGAAGGAGCACACAAACTCTGCGCGCAGATTACAGAGCCAAAGCCATCAACGATGGTGTTATCCAAAAACAAACAACAGGCTGCTAAGGAAAACAAAGTAGGCCTAATAAAAAAGCGGAAGGTGGAAAAACAATCTACAGTAGTTCAAGAACTCCCTCCTTCCCAAAATCTGAGGCACATAAGTTTTGTTGTAAGTCAAACTGTGTTAAGTTTGGGAAGAAGGTTGAAGTTGCCTCATTCCAGGAAGTAACACAATTGATCGTGGTTGTTAGCACCTTAGTATCTCAGAATTAATCCTTTGATCAGATTGGTTTAACTTTATGTTTTAGCTCAATAATCCTTAGGCTGCATTTGGCAACTTGGGAAAAAATATACAACCAGATGAAATCTGTACTACCTTAAAAAAAATTAGGTGGTGATGGTGGTGGTGGTGGTGAGTTCACTTCCCACTCCACCCCAATCTCTCTCATCTATCTAGAACCCACCAGACCTGTCCTGTTTGGAAGAGTTCACTCCCCACACTATCGCATCTCCCTCATCTATCTAGAACCCACCAGACCTCTCCTATTTGGAAGAGTTCACTCGCCACGCATCCGCATCTCCCTCATCTATCTAGAACCCACCAGACCCCTCCTGTTTGGAAGAGTTCACTCCCCATGCCATCCGCATCTCCCTCATCCATCTAGAACTCACTAGTCCTCTCTGGTTTGGAAGAGTTCTCCCCACTCCACCCAATCTCCCCTACTCATCTAGAACCCACCAGACCCTCGGGTTTGAAAAAAAAATCCATAAATAAAGAACTAAAAATTAATGTACTCGGAGTCTCAAACCTCACACACGCCTGTAGGTACGCCTTTTTTGTTTGTATTATCATCGTTTTAGAAACTGTAATACCATAGATTTAGAAGGGATTCAACACTTGAGCTACATTGTGATCGAATAAAATATAAAACAATTGGCTCATGTTGTACCTAGTGCTTACCATATTTGTTTGCATGTCGAGGATCACCATACTTCTTCTCACTAGTTATTGCACTGAACCTAGAAATAGAATATGTGGTAATTGAGCCAATTTCCTGTTCGTTTTGTGAACTAACTTGTTTCATTTTATCACGACTGTACTCATTCATATGTGTTCATGGATACTCATATTTGGGCACAAGCTTTTATTAGTGCCATGTACATGACAGAAGCCTGGCCAGATCTTTTCACCAATTGATGTGTTTTTGTTGATTTTCAGGATTTGATAATAATGGGGGAGAGCAAATGGATGGGAAAAAGATGGGAGGAGATGGATACTGATGTTCTCGTGAAGATATTTAAGGAGCTAAACTTGGTTGAGCTATCACCAGTATCTCAAGTTTGCCGCTTATGGCGTTTGGCCTGTTCAGATCCACTTATATGGGGCACTCTTGACTTTGGGCTTCTAAAATCCAACTTCATTCAAACAAGAGCATCTCCATATATTTGGGTTGATGACAGGTCTGACAAGAGGCTTGCAAAAATACTACGGGTGGCAATGGCAATTAGCCGTGGAAATGTTAATTGTATGATATTCCATTACAATCTGTACATGAAAGATGAACACCTGCATTACATCTCACAAAGGTAACTAGTCTTTGCTACGTGGTTTTATTTATGTTTTGTTTCTGTAGTCCGCTATATTAAATCTGCATTACATCTCACAAAGGTTGCTTTAATTACGAAGCTCGTGTGCCCAATGAGCTTTGTAATTAAAGCAACCTTAAGACATTAAATTGGTGAGGGGTTAAAATATTATTGCCTTTAATCTTCATGGCTTGCACTGCCAGTTTTGAAGAATATCTGTGTAGCCATTGAATCTATAACAGGTCCAAGGAATGTTTTTTAAGTTGAATGGATGGTTTTATATCATTGATCATATCTTGACAATGCTCTTGATGCTCAAGTTTTATGGCGTGTCATTGTAAATTGAGGAACGCTAACAGTAAATAGTTGTGTACTCCTTGTTTAACAGATCTCCTCATCTAAAACGATTGGTTATGCCAGCATGGAACCGCATCTCAAGGGCGGGAATATGCCAAGCTATTGAAAGGTGGGAAGAGCTGGAGTCCTTGACTATGCCTACCATTGGTCATCCTCCATATATCATGGAGGGGTTAGCCAATAACTGCAAGAACTTTAAAGAGCTCAAGATCATGGGTTCATTTGATCTCCTATTTGCTTCAGCAGTTACCACATACCTTCCAAAGCTGAAAGTCTTGAGCCTTCGTTGCTCAAAGGTGACAATGGGTGCCTTGCAATGTGTTCTGAACTCGCTGGAGCATCTTGAGGTTCTGAATATTTCCCACTGCCTGCTGTTTGAGATGGCGACGAATGGGCGTAGGCAAGTGATTCATGAGCTAGATAACAAAGCTCTCGAGAGAGCTTCCCGGCTGCGGGAGTTCCACCACTGCCAAAGCAGACAATGCGTTGCATGCCAGCGAATGATGCTGGATGAAGGTATCTTGCGGTGGTATAGGTATGAGGACTGGTTTTGGCGACGGGATGAGGTGAGATCGCTTGATCTGAAAGATTATGGGAGGCTGTTTGGTGCACAGTGTGAGATGCTGACATCGGTGGATTAGATGCTAATCGGGAAATAAACCTGCCTCCTCATTTTAGAAGCTTGCTGATGACGAGCCAGTCATTCGTAAATCATAGCAAAGCATCGGTAAGCTGTAACCCTAGAGAAATAATGGCAATAATAATGTGCATGCATGGTGGTGTGGATAGCTTATGTTGTAAATGGATGAATAGTCTGTCTTGTTTGAAGGTGTTGTTGCATATCTGTGGTGTTCAGAATGTAAAACTCAGAAACATA
Source organism: Triticum dicoccoides (assembly GCF_002162155.2). Taxonomy (NCBI): domain Eukaryota; kingdom Viridiplantae; phylum Streptophyta; class Magnoliopsida; order Poales; family Poaceae; genus Triticum; species Triticum dicoccoides. The sequence continues at coordinate 322,152,074 of NC_041380.1, read as the reverse complement.
TGCTTTGAAGTGATGTTTGCATTGGACTTGGATTCATCGTGTTTCTTTCATGCACTGGTTAGGCTATTTCCAGGCCCAGGTGGGCTGTGATGGAAATAACCCAGGTTGGCTATCTACAAGCTGGTACTTCTTTCGGTGCCTTTATTCTTCCAAAAGAATTTTCTTCCAATTTGTTTGTTGTTTGAGCACTCTCTCCGTTCCAAAATAAGTGTCTCAATTTTGTACTAACTTTAGTACAAAGTTGTACTAAGGTTAAGACACTTATTTTAGGAAAGAGGAAGTATATTTCTGCTGTCATGTAGCATGTCGTGATCTTCCTACCTGCTTGTCTGAGGCTACGTCGGTGAAGGTGTCAACATTTTCTTTGCGGGGAGTGAAGGTGTTAACATTAGTGTGATATACTTAACTATTTCATAATGTCGTGCGTATAGTTTTTTTTTTTGAGAAGTAAAACTTTGTAAACTTTGATCAAGTTTATAAAGAAAATTATTCTTATCTACAATACCAAATATATAAAATATGAAACTACATGTTATGATGAATTTAATGATATATGTTTGGCATCCTAGATTTAAATATTTTTCTCCTTAAATTTGATCAAAGTTTGTAAGATTTAACTTTTAATCTGTATGCACTGCATTATGAACAGAGAATACTATCTTACACTTGAACGCAGTGGAGATGTTGAACGCTCCTGTGATACTATCTTACACTGAAACGCGAAAAAAGAAATGGAGGGTGCTATTTAAGAACTTCGTTGTGCTATCAATCAATAAACAACAAGTATGCACCATTTTTTTGATTGATAAATATCTAGGCTTGCCAGCAAATGTGGTGTAAATAAAACAGACTGGTTTCAATTTCTGATTGAATGAATTATCAAGAAAATTAGTGTTTGGAAGGAAAAATTACTATCCGTCAGGGGAAAGGAGATCCTGCTTAAGGCTGTGATCCAAGTCATACCCACCTATGCAATGTTGGTTTTTAAAATTCCTGAAAAAAATTGCAAAGGCATCATTGACGTGATATCACACTTCTGGTGGGAAGACGAGGAGAACCAGAGGAGGATGCACTGGATGGCCTGATGGAAAATGTGCGTATCTAAAAACCAAAGAAGAGTGGGATTTCGTGATATTCCTTGTTTCAACTTGGTACTGCTCGCCAAACAGGCATGGCACCTTCTGGATAATCCTCATTCTTTGTGTGCTACAATTCTAAGGGTTAAGTACTATCCTGATGGCGATTTGTTAAATTCTAAGCAAAAGAAAGGCTCTTCTTTTACCTAGCAAAGTATTATGGCTGGCATAAATTCTCTAAAACATGGCTATATTTGGCGCGTAGGGAATGGACAAAATATCAATATTTGGGAAGATGCCTGGATCGCAAATTGTGCCACTAGAAAAGTTGTGGTGCCTAAGGGGGGAGAACTGTTAACTACTTAACTGAGGTGGGTGATCTGATTGATCCTGCTTCGAATACTTTGGATGAAGACCTGATTACACAAACAATGTGTCCCATTGATGTTCAACGGATTCTCTCAATTCCAATCTCGCAACATGATATGCTAGATTTCAGTGATTGGAGTTATACGAAAAATGGTATATTCTCGGTTTGGTCTGCTTATTTTGTGGAGTGGGACTATGGAAGTAAACTATGACATTCTAATGGGATGGTGCGAACCACAATTAATCCTATTTGGAGTAAGGTATGGAAGTTATCATGTCCGGCAAAAGTCAAAAAAATTATATGGCGTATATTACATGGAACACTTCCATGTCGGGTTACGCTCGCTAATAGACATATGAAGGTCACGCTCATTTGTCCTACTTGCTCTGAGGTTTCCGAAGATACAAAGTACATGCTTTTCCTTTGCGGTAGAGCAAAGAAGGTTTGGACATGGGGATGGATGATATCATTGATAAAGCTTGCAAGGTTGACCTTGCTGGAGAGGTGGTGTTGGAGTACCTACTACTTCTACCAGATCAAGAATTAAGGATAATGGGTTATCATAATGTGCGTGAAATGATTGTTGTCTCAGCATGATACCTATGATGGGAAAGACAGAAGTTAGTGCACAAGGAAACAACTTAGAATGCACTTCAGATTTCAATGGGGATTCTAGCCCTTACGTCAAACTTCGTAAATGCATCATCCCCCAAGGCTTCTATGAAAAAGGGGGGTTGGTCATGTCCCCCTAGGGGTTTTGTGAAACTTAACATTGACGCTTCTTCTGACCACGACCTGCTTAGGGGCATGATGGGGGCGGTTTTGAGAGACGAAAAGGTAGGTTTATCGCGGGAGGGAACGCGAAGATTGACGATTGTGCATATGTGTTGATGGCGGAAGCCTCAGCTCTTAAATTTAGTATAACATTGGGAAAAGGGCGGGATGTAATCGCCTTATTATTAACTCGGACAACCTGGAAGTGATTGATATCATGAAGGATGGAGGACAGTCAGCGGGTGCGGCGGTGGCAATTTTCGATGATTGTTTTCATTATACACTGTAACACAGAAGCAAATAAAGTAGCTCATGAGCTTGCAACTTTAGCTAGATTTTCTTTGATTTCAGATTGGTTTGAGGAACCTTTAAATGAAATTGTAATGATCCTCACAAATGGTGTCGGGGATATACCCCGCGGTATGATCCGGCCGGAGTTATAACCCGGTTGGGACTTAGTAAATCGGCTGACAGTTAAGACAGACAGTTAACCCATACGGTAAACCGCCAGGTTGATAAACCGGCTGACAGTTAAGTCAGGTGGTAAGTCAGATGATAAACCGGCAGGAGTCAAGTCAGATGATAATCCGCCAGGAGTTAAGGCAGACAGTCATAAACTGGTACCAGTCATAACCCGGCAGATAATCATAAACCGGCACCAGTTATGACCCGACAGATAATCATAAACCGGCATCAGTTATAACCCGGTAAACAATGATAACTCAGTTGCCAGGGGTTATGAGGCCCGAGACGTTATGAAGCCCAAGACGTTATGAAGCCCGAGACGTTATGAAGCCCATGAAGAGAAGTCGGAATAATTTAAGTCTTAGTCCGAGAAAGACTTTACATGTAACCCGCCCCTTCAACATATATAAGGAGGGGCAGGGCACCCCAAGAGGGAGAAGAAAGAAACAATCTCTAGGCTAGACACAAAGGGGGAGCCGGCTTATGCGGCGACTCTCTCATGAGCATAATGAGATCTAGCCACAAACATCATGTAGGGCTATTCCGGATGATGTTTCTCGGGGCCCGAAGCTGTCTAAATCTTTGTCTTGTGTTGCGTCTCTCGATTCCGCTCAACCCCTCTCAAGCTACTACAAAGATGCGTTGGCCTCACGATTAAGTCCCCACACTAAGACATTTGCCGTGACAAATCCACGACAGTTGACGCCCACTGTGAAATCTGCGCACGGTGGTAATGAGTTCTTGAAATAATTTCTCTTATGATTCGAGAAGTTTACAATTTCGTTTGAGGAAGAAGAACCGGCACAGAAGTTCATGTCATTGACAAACAGTCAAAACGGCCTATTCAATATTTAAAGATCAAGAGGAGATCAGGGTTGCATAAGTTCAAGCGTTGTAAGTCGCCGAGATCGAGGGGATTTTTCCGCTGAAGCCAAACTGCTACGGCAGTCAATCAACGCTGTCGGCAGTCTTCCATGGCGGGAAAGGTAGCCATACCTGATTGCTACGGTGTATTCAGTCAATGGTCCAATCGGCCAGACTGTTGCTACTCCACGTAGAGAAATGAGAAAATTTCTTATTTGACATTATCTTAAAATCTACTTCCTTATTTGATATTGAAAAAGTTTTTCTTCCTTATTTGACATAAGTTTAAATTTTATTTTTTATATGACATTTTCATCCATTTTAAGCCTAAATGACACTTGAAAAGACTCTTTTGCCTCTCATGTGATATGTATGTGGGGGCAATAGAGTACACACAGTATCAATGTGAGGGCAGGAGCACACACGCAGCAACACATACACATGCACCAACACACACGCAACAACACGCACGCGCGCGTGTGCACACACACATGCAGCAACACACATGCACACGCACACACACGCAGCAACACACGCACGCAGCACACACACAGCAGCAACAGCACACACGCAGGTAGCACATAGGCACGCAACAGCACACACACACGCACGTACACACGCAGAAGCAAACACACACGCAGCAGCCCACATGCACATACACACATGCAGCAGCAGCACACATGTGCGCGTGCACCCACACATGCACCAGCACACACGCGCGCGCACACACATACCGCATGAGGAGTAAAATCGTCTTTTCAGATGTCATTTAGGCTTAAAATGGACGAAAGTGTCGTATAGGAAATAAAATTTAGGATTAGTGTCAAATAAGGAAGAAAAACTTTTCCAGTGTCAAATAAGAAACCAGATTTTAAAACAGTGTCAAATAAGAAATTTTCTTTAAAGAAATCCTAAGCTACAACTCCCGAAAGATCAATGGTTGCTCTTACTACTTTGAGCGTGGAGGGCAGATCAATTCCAAAGGACTCCCACTAAAGCGACTTACCCACGGACTCGAACGCCTCGGTTGGCCCGCCCTGTTGACCACCTTCCTGAGTCGCCCACGTCTCAGCCCACAATCAGAGTTATGGTTGCCGTCAGCCCTTTGACGCGCCGCCCAACAAACCGCCTCCGAGGCCCTCGCCCAGCTCGCTCCGCCCGCCACCCGCGTGCCCAAACCGAGTTGCTGCACCAGCTAGTTCCGGCACGTCCTCGAGTTACCGGTTTACTGCGATCACACCTGCGGCTCGTCTCGCAGCCTCACTTCGCCACCTCGGCTCCTCTTCGCCCGCGCAGGCGTACATCCGCCGTGGTCGCGCCTCCACCTCCGCCTCACCTCTGCTGTTAAACCACCGGGCGACGCTGTCTTCGCCTTGTGTATCTCCACACTACCACAAGCCACTGCGGTTTCGAGCCACTCCGGCTGGCCTCCCGTGCCGTCCCGCCAGCTCCGCCTGGCGCCTCCTATGCTGCAGCTGCGTCCATTACCGCGTCTCGCTGATCCGGCCCGGTCGCAACCCGCCCGCATGCGCTAGTCTTTCACGGAGAGCCAGCCTCTCGCGCCCGAATCGCCGCCAGCTCCGCCCAGCACCTCCTATGCTGAAGTTGCTTCTGCGACCGCTTGTGCTTTGACCCGCTGCCTCATGCCTCATCATCGCGCTTGAGTCATCGTTGCTGAGCTCAGCCTTGTCTTGACGGGTAGCCTTAAATCGACGGGCTTCAACCCGTTTCAGCGGCCAGTTGATCACCACCATGGCCTCAAGATGGCCTCGAGGAACCACCTTTCTTCAGCGTCCAAACCGCCTTCGCTCAACCTGAGACGCCCCTGATGGTGCGCCTCCGGACCGCACTAAGCCACCTGAGCTTCTTCTCGCCTGTAAACCGGCCCTGCTGCACCGTATTGCTCCAAACCAACTTCACAAACCGCCAACCGAGCTGTCCTCGCCTCCAGCTGAATCCGCTGCTCCCTTGAGTCGCCTTTGAGCCGCCCCGCTGCCTCTGCCGCCGCACGCCCGGGTGGGCCCCTCCAGCCTCATCTGCATCATGACATCCAACCTGTCTCTGACGCCGGATCAATGGCCGCTTCGCGCCCATCCGAGTTGCTGCACGCGAGGCACCGTTTCTGTCCACCTTGAGAGCCGTCGTGCCTTGCCTCCGGACCACGGAAGACCGCCCTGAGTCACCATATCTTCGGTTCCAACCAGAACCCGGCCTCGTTAAATCGCCGCCGGGCCGCCGCAGACTCGCCCCGCTGTCTGGACCTGCCCTGCTGCTTTGAGCCGCCTTGCCGGTTCGACGCATCTGCCGCAGCCTCTCTCCGAGCCGCCGTGTAACGCCCTCGATACGGCTATATCTCCTACGTGTCGAAGCACGACTTAGAGACATAACCGCATTGAAAGCAATGTCGCAAGTAAGGTAATCTTTACAACAACTGATGTAAATAAATAAATGGAAAAGGTACATAATTGACTTACACTCGTCACGTCACACAAATACATAAATAAGTCATTACATTCATCCAATTTACTCATGGTCTGACTACGATACCAAAATAAAGATCAACCCCCAAATGCGAAAAAATCCCCGATCGCCCCAACTGGGCACCACTACTGATCATCTGGAAAAGACACATAGTAACGACGAGAGTCTTCATCGAACTCCCACTTGAGCTCGTTCATGTCATCTGGAATGGTATCATCGGTCCCTGCATCTGGTTTTGGAAGGAATCTGTGAGTCACGGGGACTCAGCAATCTCACACCCTCGCGATCAAGACTATTTAAGCTTAAAGGTAAGGCAAGGTATGATGTGGAGCTGCATCAAGCGACTAGCATATATGGTGGCTAACATAATTGCAAAAGAGAGCGAGAAGAGAAGGCAAAAGCACGGACGAACAACTATGATCAAAAAGTGATCCTAGAACAACCTACGTCAAGCATTACTCCAACACCGTGTTCACTTCCCGGACTCCGCCGAGAAGAGACCATCACGGTTACGCACGCGGTTGGTGCATTTTAATTAAGTTAAGTTTCATGTTATCTACAACCGAACATTAACAAATTCCCATCTTCCCATAACCGTGGGCACGACTTTCGAAAGTTCAAATCCCTGCAAGGGAGTCCCAACTTAGCCCATCACAAGCTCTCACGGTCAACGAAGGATATTCCTTCTCCCAAGACAATCCGGTCAAACTCGGCATCCCGATTACAAGACATCCTCGACAATGGTAAAACAAGTACAGCAACACCGCCCAAATGCGCCAACAAATCCCGATAGGAGCTGCACATATCTCGTTCTCAGGGCACACTTAGATGAGCCAGATGTCGGGTAGGCCAGCTCAGAGTTGCCCCTGGTAGCCCCGGACATCGCTCAGTTGGACCAACACTTAGAGAAGCACTGGCCCAGGGGGGGGGGGAGGGGTTAAAATAAAGATGACCCTTGAGTCTGCGAAACCCAAGGGAAAAAGGCTAGATGGCAAATGGTAAGACCAATGTTGGGCATTGCTGAAAGAGTTTTATTTAAGGCGAACTGTCAAGGGGTTCCCATTGTAACCCAGTCGTGTAAGGAATGCAAAATCCGGGAACATAACACCGATATGAAGGAAACTAGGGCGGCAAGAGTGGAACAAAACACTAGGCATAAGGCCGAGCCTTTCACCCTTTACCAAGTATATAGGTGCATTCAGATAAACAATATAATATTGTGATATCCCAACAATAAACAATGTTCCAACAAGGAACGATCTCCAAACTTTACCTGCAACTAGCAACGCTATAAGAGGGGCTGAGCAAAGCGGTAACATAGCCAAACAATGGTTTGCTAGGACATGGTGGGTTAGAGGCTGGTCATGGCAATATGGGAGGCATGATAAGCAAGTGGTAGGTATCGTAGCATAGGCATAGCAAAAGAGCGAGCATCTAGCAAGCAAAGATAAAAGTGATTTCGAGGGTATGGTCATCTTGCCTGCAAAGTACTCAGAGTTGCCTTGATCCTCGTAGGCGAACTCAACGGGCTCCTCATTCACGAACTCGTCTCCTGGCTCTACCCAAACAAGAACGACAAGCACAAAGGAACACAATCAACCACGTGCAATGCTCAAACAACATGATGCAAACATGGTATGATAAGCGGGATGCGATATGTGATGCATATGCAAGATTTGGAAAGGAATGAATCAACCTGGCCTCAACTTGGAAATCCAAGAGTGCCAATAGAAAGGTGAGGTGATTTCGGTCGAAATCGATATAAAGATCAGCGGAATCGGATGCACGGTTTGGAAATGGCAAGCAAAACAAATATGACACCGGTCTGCGATAATCAGCAAGTAGCCATCTAAATGCATCAAGATAAATATGCTACAACACTCAAACATGACAACAAAACACATAAAAGGGATCCACTCATGAAGCTTGACAAAATATGAACACTGAGCTACGGCTAATTCATCGATTAACAGGTTCAAACAAGCATGGCAAAAATGCAAATGATAACAGGTTTCAGACTTAGTGAAATTAACACAAGTCTGGAATTTTTCATCAGGAAGCAAACTTTAGAGCATGAAAACTACATGCTATAGGAATATAACATGGCAACGCAAGGCATGGCATGAAGCTACTCAAAGCACTTAACAAAAGCCCCTTAGTGACTTTGAGCCAAAAGGGATCAGAAAATACAGTTGCAAGCATGTGAACATAGAAAAAACATAAACAGATTCAGACTTAGTGAAAAACTGGAGCATGCAAAAACAGTTAACGAATAGGCATGTTTACGAGCTCGATGCACTCACTACAGAGCATGGCATGACAATCTAAGCATACACCCATCAATAAGACATGGCATAGAAGCTAGACATGACAAGAACAACATCATAGCATGCATGTATCAATAGCAACATTCTCGGCAAAATCGCTAAACATGTCAACAGTTTGCCAGGATCATTTTATAGCAAAACTAGATCTCGATTGACTCAAGCTAGGATGCTCCATAAATGCAAACAAAGACATGGATCGATAGAGCACCACAATATTAACAAAACGTCCTTACTGATCATCCTCAAAAGAGGCACGGATCAGTAGGAAACAACATGAACATATGGCATAACAACAAAATCAGGACAAGGACTTAGTGAAATTCTAAGTCCCTGAAATCAGCATCAACGATTACGCTACTTTGCATGCTTGTGCTAGTCACCATGAAAATCAAAAAAATACATGGCAAGCACCTCTGTAAATATAACATGGCATTCTACAAAACACATGTAGAGCTCAGGATCATAGCATGCACACATTAATAATGGCAAAAATGACAAAAGGCCATTTGTTGAATCAGATCTGACAAAATCATCACATAGCCCTCTTCCAACGGCATTTCGGGCATCAAGATGAGCTCAAATGAAAATGACGCAATGAGATGAAATGATGTACTCGTCGAGTCGAATATTTTGATATGCTACACGCACGAATCGGAGCTACGATGACAGAGTTATGGCATATCGAAGAATGCGAAAAGTTAGGGTTTCGGGAGGAAAAAGTCAACCGTCGTTTTGGATCCAGATCTAGGGTCCGCGGTCACTGTAGCACGCGCACTCCGAGGATGACCGGCCGGAGTTGGGGGCGTCGAACTCGCCGGAGAGGAGGGACCGGCCGGAGTTGGGGGCGTCACCAGCGACCTCCTGCGGCT